>NW_019417474.1:178499-197926 GCF_000390285.2 Anoplophora glabripennis | reverse complement strand
GATCGTATATATATACAGGGTGGTCCGAATTTTATGCAGGAAACTTCGAGGGCAGATAGATCTCTTTAAAATAATATATGTTTGCCTTATAAACATAGGTCTGGAACGGCACCGTTTTAGAGATACAGGGTGTTGAAGTTGTCAAAAAAATAGATTTTTTGTTTATATCTCCGGAATCTATCAACCGATCTCAAGAAAATTTGGTAGATATAATGTATGTATGTATGTATATTCCCTGAAATATAAGCTTTAAAGGTTCAACCAGTGGTGTACAACTGGACAGGGGTCACCCCCTTTTTTACAAAAAACCTACGCCACTGCATTTTTTACATGTCATTGTAACTGATTTATATTTTAATGCACAAAATACGTAAAAAAGGTAACTTTAATTTTTTCCCTAAGATTCGCCGTTCTGAACTTATTCATACCAATACAATCCCCTTGTGGCAGACACTTCTAACTATAATATTACAAGAATATTTGTTTATGTTTAAAATTAAGTGCAATTTGGAAGCACATCAACAAAATTATTTACACTCCTTTCTACACACCACCTGTGAGGTAGTGTGCGATATAAACAAAAAATCATTTTTTTTTAAAACCTCAACACCCTGTATCTCCAAAACTGGGCCGTTCCAGACCTATGTTTATAAGGCAAACACATATTATTTTAAAGAGATCTATCTACCCTCGAAGTTTCCTGCATAAAATTCGGAGCACCCTGTATATATATATACCTATATTATCAAAAATGCTGATGTTGTCTGATTGGTCCTTGTATTACTGGTGGTAACGGATTGGTAAAAGCTAAAACGCTTCTATCTTCTGCCATACCAACTGCAGTATAACGGCGTTACTGGGAAGTTTATCTGAACGTCCCTATTACAATGCATGTTTTAAGAACATTTCTACAGTACCAAATGCAACCGCACTAATCCTAGGTATGTGAATGAAGCTTTACCCATAACATTTTATGTATCCATTCTTTCTGAATTTTAGGATCTTTGGGGAACGTAAAACGCATTAATTTTTCTTCAATTTCCTCATCATTTTTGAATAATTTTTGCTATTATTATTAGAAAAATGTAGGCACACACTGGCACTGGAGAATAGAACAAATTGGAAAATGAAATGATATGAACCACGAACTAAACAAATGTAAACAAGTCTGGCAATCTGTATGACGCGTCTCCGCTCGTCTCTCTCTCCTCGCAACCTACTCTCTCCAGAAACTTGCCCTTATTGCAATAATATTGATATCCATGGTATAACATCATGATTGATATCACTATTTTTAAGCTGGGATCAAAAATGGCATATAATGTATGATCATTATATAGGTCTATGGGTCTATGGGTATGGTAATTTCGGTTTAAAATGGGAAATCGCGAAAAAATCCTTTATGTCGTGTTTCGTATTTTTTTTTTTGGTTTGTGACTTCTTGGTTATGGTTGTCTACCTACTGTTCTTATTTAAAAAATATTTAGTAGTTAAATAATCAAAGACAAACAAAGTGTAAAAAATCTAAATAGGTAATAGATGTATTTTTAAATTATAGACATTTAAGTTTATTTCAAAATAAAATGGAGAATATAGCCTCATTATGGGATAAAAATTCTGAAGAACTACAGCCTTTAAGATTACCTAAAAGTACACCAGATGTAATAGCACAACAAGAAGTAACGCAGACAAGAAATGAATTAAATTGTAATGTTGAATTTCCAAAAAGTGGTAATGAACCAGCAAATACAATGGAAGATATAATTGCAAAGTCAACATTAAAAGTGGATGCACCCGAGTGGTATCCCTCCAATTGCATTTCTAATGATTGTCTTGAGCCTTGTGCTAGTGTCAAAAATATATATGATGAAAACATTTCAGGAACAAGTGAAACCAAAATAGAATATTTGCTAACAAATGATGAAGATTCTCCCGACATTTTCAGGTTAAAACAAATTATTGGTACATTATCGAAAGATCCTGGACAGTTCGATAATTTACTTGATTTGTTCATGGAAACTCTCCAACCGTACTTTGAAGATATACTAGCTTTATCAATAACGGCACAACTTCTAGTTGAACAGGTGAGTAAGTAAGGAAAGAGAGTGTAAAGATTAGATTAAATAGTGATGAGTAAGTTGATCAAAGTTGATCAAAGTAGTTCTTTTGTGTTTGTCAAAATTTTAGAGATCGATACATTCTGATGGTCATGGAACATTTTAATAAATGAGAAAAAAGTCAGGAAAAATCAGTGAAACTTTTCCTTAAAAATTTGTGGGCAATATGCTTCAGATTTTGAGGTCTCTTGTCTAAGTCGTCATTTATGTTTTAGTTTTGGTAAAAATCGAGGTAAAAATTATTGATTCACTCTTAAACTTAAATAGTTTTTTACAGGGTGTATCCTAAGCCTATATCATAAATTAAGGCGGTGAGTCCTTGGGTCATTTTAGGCCCAAAAACCTTAATAAAACAAGGCCCTAAAGTTACTGGTTTCCAAGATAGAGGATGTTAAAAGTTTTTGAAAAATATCATGTTCAATTATCTCTGAAGTTGTTTGACCTAGATTGATGAAACTTGGGGAAATGATGTAACTAATTAAAGGTAATAATTTGGTATATTTTTATATAAATCTGCCAACCAGTAGCGGAGATTTAGGGGAGCTTTGTCATTAAAACTCAGTAAAATTACACCACTGGATTTTCAGAAAAATTAATAGGCACGTTTAGTTTGCTGTCATAATTTTAATAAAAAAGGGCTCTTACATTTTTTTAAGACAATAAACCATTTTTGAGTTATAATGTTTTTTTGTTCATAAGTATTTAATTTTAAAATGATTTCTAATAGGTATTTCATGGTTAAAAAAAAAGATATACTACTAGAAAATGAAGCAGATTTAAGACAACGAATCATAATAAATAGATAAATGCCAGCAAAATGAAAATGTTCACCAATGGCAGCAACACAAGCGACAAGCCTTCGCCTCAACGACTGTCGTACATTTTCTAAAATTGCTGGCATTTGTCTGACTGACAACAATTTATAATTCATTATCTTCAATCTACTTAATTTTCTACTGGTGTTTCATTTTTTTTATACCATGAAATAGGTACCAATTAGAAATTATTTTAAAACTAAATATAAACAAAAAGTTATAACTCCAATATGGTTTATTGTGTGAAGAAAATGCAAGAGACCTTTTTTTTATTAAAAATATAACAGTAAATTAAACACGCCTATTAATTCTTCTGAAAATCCAGTGGTGTAGTTTTTTTGAGGGTTTTAATGACAATGCTCCCCTGAATCTCCACCACTGGTTGACAGATTTATAGAAATATACTGAATTATTACCTTTAATTAGGTACATAATTTCCCCAAGTTTCATCAATCTGCCTCAAACAACTTCAGAGATAATCGAAAAAATGTGATATTTTTCACAAACTTTAACGCCCTGTATCTTGGAAAGCAGTAACTTTAGAACCCTGGTTTATTAAGACTGATGGTCCTAAAATGACCGAAGAAATCACCTCCTCAATTTATGACATAGTCTTAGTATATACCCTGTATAGGTATCTTCACCAAGTCCAAAATAATTAATTTTGTAGTAGAGACAGAAAACGTTTAAACCAAAAAAAAAATATACTATTCAATATAAATATTTTTATTTTTTGTTTTTTTTTCAAAAAAATTTTTCAAAATAAAAACTTGTTATAGCGTCTTAGGCAACAATCACGTCTAAAATTACTTGGATTTCGGCAATTTTCATCTTACATATATAAAATTAAAAGCAATAAAAAACCAAAAATTAATGTTTGTTTGCTATTAAAAAACAGAAATAATAGATATTTATTATACAAGGGAAAAAAGTACTAGATTTTAGCTCGAGATTGTGTTGTTTCCCGACGCGAAGCAGAGGGAGACAAAAAACCGAGAGGTAAAATCTACTATTTTTCCCGTGTATAATACACTATTTTTTTCTGTGACGAGAAAAACAACGATTTAATATTGAAAAAACATTATTACAATATATTAGTCACTAAAGTTTTAAATCGGTAGGCGTTATACTTATAGCGACAATTACATCTGCGTTGCTAAGGAAACCTTTAAAGTAATCAAATATCTGTCAATTTAATTCTGTGATTTGATTCAAAAATTGCAAACTTAGTGGTTGTTTAGTAGTTATTTTGAATAATATAAAGTTAAAAAATGTCTGATTCCGAGTTTTCTCTGACTCCACCGGAGTTAGTAGAAGCAGCGAAAGTAGCGTCACAAAAATTATTGCCAGCTAAATCGCGGAAAATTTACGAAACCTTTACTTATGTATATTGTATATATCCGGGAAAAAAGCAATTTCATAAAAAGTGACATTTTGTTACCTGTCAACAGAGATAAAATGTCAAATTTTTTTCCTGTTACAGAAAAAACATTTTTATAGATTAAGTAATAATAACAAACTAAATCTTATTGCATTTATTTGACTTTTGAATGGAGCAATAATATCAGACATATGTTTTGTTATTATTTAAAGTTACTAAAACTAATTTTAAAGCTTAAACAGTACCTAATTTGTTGTTTTACTGGGAAAAGGACAGGTACTACTTAATAGTGCAAGAATAAATTTAACCATCTTATATTTTATCATAAGAGAATTTTGAGGGATTAAAGATGTTTGATTATTCCCCACGTTTTTTTCAATTTTCCTCGATAAAATGTTGGTAGTATGTTTGCAGTGTAATTATCCTTTTACCTTTTTTAATTATTCTTATCAACAATATTTTAAAGTCATCAGAATGATGTAGTTTATGTAGAATCTGTCCGTAGAATGTAGGTCCGTCAGGTGTATATGCTTTTAAAATTTGAACAGTAGGGTAGCCAGTTTTATGCTCAGGATGAATGAAATTGAAAAAATAAATGCTAGAAAATAATAAAAAAAAATTATAGTGCAAGTATTGCATATGAAACAATAATTTTTAAAAATTACTTTACAAAAACACTAATTTGAAGAAGAATTAGTTCACTATTGGTAAACATACTCAATGATGTGTTTGCACCTTTTTATTTTTATTAACAGAAAATCAAAGAATGTGAGAAAACATACAACAATGTCCAAACTCTAGTACAGCAGTATTTAACTATTTTTTTGCAGTACCCTTAAATAAAAATGTTTATGTTCAAGTACTCCATATCTAAATTCCTAGTATGATCAAACTTGGAGTAAATATGCTTTAGTTTCAGTTAGTAGGATTAGATTAGATAGTAGGTAAATATGAGTTTTTTTTTAAAATTTATTTTAGCGCTTATGTGTTTAACATTACCATATTGGTACAATGTTTATATTGGAATTTGAATATAAATAAATATAAATGATAAATGAAAATTTTGAGCTCTCTTATTAGCACGTACATAGCTCAACATTAGTAAGTGTGAGAATAAGGTTTCTGGATTAAGCTAGTTGCAGTTTTTATTTTTTAAGTGAACCAATAAAAAATGATATAATGTAGAATATTGGAAACGAATAGAATTGTTTAATTATTGATTAAAATAATTTTTTTCATATCTGTGTATCTACCAATCCTAAGAGATTCCTTCACCTACCTCTTAGGATGTCTTTACTTACCCATATGAGTACGCGCACCCCTGGTTGAATACCTGGTCTAGTATGTCATAAGCCGAATTAAAAATTTTAAATTCAAATAAAAACTTATACGTATAAGTATATAAACTTATATGTATAAGAAGTTTTTAGCAAAATTCCTTATATGGTTTCCATTAATTTTCAATGTATAATAATATTCAGTGATCTACATATTTTTTTGTTGCAAACAACTCATTGCGAACTTACACAATTTTCATACTGTCTTAATCTCATTGTTTCATCTTACAACTGATCTTACAACTTACTATGAACGTAAGTTCATAAATACTATTTTTCTTCATAAGACGTCAATAAAAACTCAATTTCATAAAAAAATGGACTTAGGCAAATTTCATGTAACTGCGATGATATTTAATACATAAAACGTCATTGCATTTGAAGCATGTGTGGTATTAATATAAAATAAAATATTGCACCTATTGAATTTTAGGCTTCTTCAAACAAACGAAATATGGAACACAATGCTTTGCGATACAGTATAACGGGATAAATCAGTTGCTACAATTTCATTGCAAATGAGGTGATTTTCCCACAATGAATTATCGCAGTGAATAGATCATAATGATACTGCATTTTAGTCACCCCAGGATGGATTCATCTTCATTTAATGAGTATCTTTTATTTCTGATTGCGTTAGATGAAGAAGCAACTCAGACTCAGATAATTTTATTGTTATTATCACATATCTACAGTGCGGCTGATTAAGAAATATGACATACTTCTAACATTTTTCTTGTGGATGTATAATTCGAACTATACAGGGTGTTTTTTAATGATATGTTAATATTGTGATTCTTGGGTCCATTTTTTAAGGAAACAGTTTCATATGAATATATGTTTTTTTTTAATTACTACCAGTGGATTCGTGCGGGATTTGCGCGGAATATTTTTTAAGAAAAAAAATGGTATGCCACTGCTCTTTTGTAAAATAAAAATTATTTTTGAAATTGTCATTCATTTCTCAGCAAATACCTTGATTCTTTTCGTTTAACGCATGGTTTTTGCGTAAAAAAAATAAAAACCATTTTTCTGCATGGCCACATTGTCAGTATTGAAACATAAATCTTCTTTTATATTCTCAAGGTATTGAGTTTATTTAATATTAAATTATCCGAAGTGTTAATGAGACTTCCACAAGAGTCTTCAGGTCGCAAAAATCGAAAACAAATTCGTTTTTACATAGTGTGGTGTGCTCATTAGCCTGTTCAATTTCGTCATGTCTATGCACGAGATTACTTGAGACCAGCTCAATCGTCAAATTTGTACTATACAGGGTGTCACCTGACGAATGTTACATACTTCAAGGGTATAATTTAGAACCCAAATGGTGTCTATTTAACCAAACTTGCTTAAATGAAAAATGCCGCAAAAAAAAGTTACAGGGTGTTAAAGTTTCTTTTTTATTTCTTGTTTTCTCCTTATCATCTCAGAACCCAGTTAACCATTTTGAACAAAATTTCCTGTTGCTTAGTTTCTCTTCATGAAGTATGCAGTGATTATGTTCCCATTAGTTTAAATCATACAGGGCGTTCATTTTACCACAACCCTTTGTGGTAACTTTTTTGTATGTTAAAATGTTTATCGCAACTATAGGTAGAGAATTTTATTCTACACAAAAAATGTATGCCTATCAAAGGTCGAAATAATGCTTGGTTATGAAGATATTATAGAAAATATTTATTAACACATACCCCATATTTTTTGGAAATAACTACATATCCATAATAAACATAATATGTAAATAACAATAATAACATAATAAACTGAAAGGTGGCAGTAATAAAAAGTCTAGTAATTTATAATAAATGTTCTACATGTCCCCTTTCTCTTCAACATATTTCCTTAACTGTTTTATGAAACTATTGAGAATAGGAAACGAATTATATGTTTGTCTAACTTATCGTATGGCGTCTTTTATTCTATGCCGAAGTTCTCCCTAATTAAGTGGTTACAAAGTTGTAAACAATTCCTTTAAAATTATCCCAACAGTAAAAGTCTAAAATCCGGATAGCGAGAAGGCTAAGAAAAGTCACTACCTCAACCAATGCAACGGTTTGGAAATGCTTGATTTAAATGATCTCTGACCAAATGGCTATAATAAACAGAGGCACCATCGTGCATGAACCACATTTGTCGTATAGTATTAATGGGTACTTCTTCGAGAGCCCAGGAAGTTCTTGCCGAGGGAATTCCAAAAAATTTTGGCCATTCAACCTTGCAGAAGTGATAGGCCCAAAAATAAAATTTCCTATAATCCCCCAACAGACATTAATTGAAAATTCGTGTTGGAAGTGATGCGCTTTTATTGCGTATGGATTTTCTTCACACATGAGAGTTTTTCCAATTAAAAACACCTCTATGGGAAAAACAGCTTCATCTGTAAAAGCAATTCTCCCGAGAAAAGTGTGATCCCTGTTATGTAACTGGAGAAATAGTTCGCAAAATGTTAATCTTAGAAGGCAGTCTGGTTCAAACAAATTTTGTACAGGGTGAAAATGGAAAAATTTTAACTGCTACGTGTGGAGTATAGTTGTAACGATTTTGCGGCCAACTCCTGTGACTGTTGACAAACTGTGAATACTATTTTTGGGATTTTCTTCTACTCTTCCTAAAATTTGTTCTTCCTTTTGTACTCTTCTTTGAATGTACCTATTTCTGATGTGTAAAAATTTAAACATACAAAAGAGTTACAGGAGAGTATTCACAAAGGGTTGTAGTAAAATGAACGCCCTCCATAATTTAACGCAATAGGAACATAATCACTGAATACTTCATGAAAAGCAACAACAAATTTTGCTCAAATCGGTTAACTGGGTTCTGAGTTAGAAAACAAGGAATAAAAAAAGAAACTGTAACACACTTTAACTTTTTTTGCGACATTTTTCGTTTAAGGACGTTCGATATACCTCTTACGGGGCGGGCGGTGCGGAGAGTATGCCTATGTTTATACACGGGAGTCTTGTTGCAGTACCAACCTTACATAAATTAATTTCAGCGAACTAAGTATGCTATTTAGAATGAAATTTATACAACACATATTAGCTTGCATATTTTTTTCGTGTTTAATACACGTCAGTTCACTTTTTATTTGAATAAAAGCGTCTATTTATTCATTACGAACTTGTAAAATTATGGATGAAATCTGGCAACATTGCCGTGGTGGTAAAAGTTGGGTCAACTGTCATTACTGTCAACTTTGCGCGAATTCCCTAAACATGAATGAACAACCAAGGTACAAAGGAAAAGTAATGACTGAAAAGTATAAAATGAGTGTAAAGCAGAATGTGGATTGATGAGAAAAAAATAAAATGTGCAAACCGAGAATCCATATGATAACTATCAAGAAGTTCAATGTATGATAGTGAGACGTCGACTTGTCAAATTGAAGATTATGACATAACAACTAAACTGTTCGTTTTGCAAAGAGATCCTTTCAATTTTTGTTTCAAATTGCTAGTATATTGCTTTAGATCACGAAAAATTTATTTAATATTAATTATTACTACATATATTTTTGACTGGAATAATTTTATAATCTATAATTGAGCTATTCAAATATAACGCATCAGTCCAAGAATTAAATTCAGCGTACAGTGTTGCCATATTTCCTTTCATTGGATCAGATGTTTGTTCAAATTTGTCAAAACGTTATCTATTCATTCCATTATCTCAATAATTACATTGTAAGTGCATAATTTTATTGTTTTAAAATGTTTAGTAATATTTAATTCTTTAATTACAATTTTATTTTCCCGATCCTAACCATTTTTAAGAGCAATATTCACGTTTGATTAAAGTTTTTTCCCAACTCCCATAAGGTAAAAGAGCATAATTTTTAAATTCATTTTTCAAAAAAACTACGTTGTCAATCGATCTGATATTTTTACACAAGTCAGTTTGCATATTTATTAACAGATTTCAATTGTTTTGAAAACATTCTTACCATTTTTCTTTTGGTATTGAACCTCCTTAAGCAGCTTTGGTTAAATTGACGCCATTTGGGATCTAGATTTTATCCTCGAAGTACGTAACATTTGTTAGGTGACACCCTGTATTGACACCACAGTATTTTCTTATTTGGCACTTATAGGTTGGCCGATCTTACCATAATTACCATTTTTATTTGTATATCAACTCTTATGCAACTCGACACTTTAAACGCAGGTTTAAAATAAGTGTTTGGGTGGGTATTACTGACAGACATCGCTTAAATGGCAAGTTGTTTGTTTGCTAGAAAATTACCATGGACTTCAGATTACAACTTTGATGAATCGTATTATCAATAAATGTTAACTTGATAAAAGATGATCACAAGTTATTTATTGGTTAGAGTGAATTTTTATTATCGGCGAAGAATAAATTTATGCATTAGATAAACTTACAGCTTAATAATTTTTTTTATGCTTTTAGATTACATTGTTAGCTTAACAATTTTGTTTTCTGATTAAGTTGCCATTAAAATATTTTTTTTATGTTCAAAAATTTGCATTCTAAAATATAAGGGTTCTTCACGGTATGTAGCCTATTAAACATTTCAGAGGAACCAGAGACAATATGACTGAAATTTTGTTTACGGGAGTTATCAGACATGTTCTCATCAATGAAAATAATGTCATCAACCTAGCGCTTCCGGCTATACTAGAAGTAGCTGTCAACTTCGTTATTTTAAATGGAACACCCTATACATTATTGCATTATCGACAAGATAAATAAGTAAAAAATATTAAAGGTTCCTGTATTTAAATCTAACCGTTTTCGAGATAATCAGCATTTTATAAAAATTTTGACAGATGCAAGCGTTTCGAAAAATTCTTTATATCTTTCTTCGTTCTGGGAGCTTTCACTTGTTTTTCGGGATACGCAAAGAACATAAAATGAACTACCTTCCGCTATCAAAATTACCTGAAGAAAATTATAATAATTGTCCCATTTTTTATGTTACATTTTAAAAACTTAAAACCGTCAAAAGTTTTAAAATTTAATGGAATATCCTGTATCTTTTTGCATCATATTATAGAAAATCAAATCGGAAGTGCTACGTTGATGGCATTATTTTCAACCCCCGCAGACAAAATTTCAGTGTTATATTATATTGTATTTGGTTCCTCTGAAACGTTTAATAGGCCACTTACCGTGAAGAAACCCGTATGCCTGTACTTGTTTCTTAAAAGAGTTTGCTGAAGACTGAAATCTGTATCTATTAATTGTCAAATTTGAGTTACAAATTCATAGCCTGTTTTTTTGGTGATGTTAATTACAATATTTTAGGTACCCCTTCATGTACCTGTTCTGTGTCTGTTCTTATACGTGGCAGCCTGTATACTGGAACACGAAGAAATGATGGTATTGTCTGAAGTTATTTATTTTCTGGCATAGTTTTCGGTTTTTCCTTATATATTATTTAATTAAGAAAAAATTTGATCATAATGGGATGTTTGCAACAAAAGAATGGTTTAGTGTTTTATCACTGAATACTTATCAATAATGAAAGTTGATACGAACTGTATGAACAAGCGGAATGGCTTCCGATAGTTCCTTACTCAAATTTTATTTTTTAATTTTAAAATTTATTATTTTTAAAATTTTTTATTCGAATTGTACGCTACTGTTATCGACTTGTAAGGTGCTAGACTATAGACAGAAAAGTGCTTATTTGCGTATCTTCTCTGTCTCTATTACTAAATACAAGAAGAAGTAGTGATATGAGATTTTAGTTGAGCTTCCTACTAACAGATGGCGCAATTACGGTATAGTCTAGTATGTGACAGCCGCACATCAAATTTGCTTCACTTTTAAAATTTTTTTAATTGCTAGTTAAATAACAATGTCTTCCAAAAACAAAACAAACGGGTCAAGTCTTTTACCACGTTATTTTATTTTATGGCAATATCTGAAAAGGGGGCAAACACTTCATTGAAAAAAAATTGTTTTTGAAAAATTTTGTTAAAAAACAGTTTTTTCATTTTAATTAAAAAGTACCATCATGCAACGACAATAATTATTACCATGGATGATGCCTCAAAGAAAGCTCTGATGCTGACTTATGCATACAAATAAATGTTTCTAAATATTACAGCTTTACCCACATAAATTTCCACTTCCTTGTCTTTTTTGCTTGTCTATCTAGAAAAAATGATAAAAACCAAAACTTTAGGAAAGTTTATTCCAATTTCAAAGAAATATAAAAAGCCATTGACCATTACGTTTCAGAGTTATACATATAGGGTGTTTCATAACTTTACCGACACAGAGCAGGCACATGAGTTTCTTAAAATATGCCGATTTGTTATGTATTTTATTGCTATTTAACGATATCGGTAGTTCATGAGGTTAAAGTTAAATTTGTTAATGTTTGTAAGGTTCCTCTTTTATTAATTGCTTTTTCTTGATAAATTTTTGTAAACGTCAAAAATGACACATGAAATCATAGCCTACTAGTCATAAAACTGCATACTTTACTTTTTGTCCGATCAATTAAAGATAACAATAAACACAAGCGATGTCCAAATTTGGTTGCTCTATGGTGAGGCATTGCTGAAATATTGTTTTTCAAAATTTAACACTCATCTTCAGAGGCCAATATCTCTGCAACGGTATATCTCAGAAAAAAATTTGACATAACAAATCAGCATATTTTCAGATCCTCTACACATGCCTGCTGTGTGTAGGTAGAGTTATGAAGCATCCTTTATATCAAACTTAAAATTTTCAAATCCTCATTACAGTTTGCACAATATCCTCGTTTATTTAATAGCCAAGTACAATTGAAAAAGTCAAGGTTGCCATAGAATCATTCTATTGTTTTTTATATATTTGTTTGAAATCATAAGAAAATTTGCTAAAATTTTAGTTTTTGTCATTTTTTCTAAATAGAAAGGCATAAATGATAAGAATGATAGAAGTTATGTGAATATCTCTACTTATTCTAAAATTCTAATATGCAGTTATTTTTTAGGCTATAGTTGATCCCAATTTCAGATATACAGGTGCAAGGTTATGTTGGTATATAGAACAAAATTGTCCTGAATTTAGAGCCGAGTTGCATCTAAAATGTAAAAAGCAACTTGAGCAAAATGCAAACAAACAAAATGTATTATTGTTTATTGCTGAGCTCTATACTCAACTACCCCATTTAACTATTTATGGAGCCTTACTTATTGAATGTTTCAAACAGTTATTAGACGAAGGTGGTAATGACAATATTAAATGCATCTGTCAAGCATTGAAGGTAAAGTACATAATTGTAATTTTGCTAATTATTCATGTTTATTTGTACAGGTTTCCCACTGAAAATGATTACTACTGTAACTTTTTTATTTTCACCTTTAGGATAAAAGTTTCTATAAAAGTTATACAAAATTCATTTTTAGTAAATGGATCATTTCTGACAAATATGCCATATTAGACGAACGATCCACCCATAAAAAGATGCTTAGAAAATCAAGGTCACCGACCACGAGGAGAAGCCAGGATGAAACCTTTTGTAATCGATGCATTGAGTTATTGTGAACTAAAAACCTAAGTAACATCTTTGTGTCCGAGTGGCAGGTAATTTGTTATTAACAAAAAAGTTGCAAAATAAAAATATTGCAAAAAAACGCTCTGCAAACAATTTTCTGGGGTAAATTGGGCAAAATAAACACTTTTTGTCTCTTGACATTTTCTCGAAGAACGCTTCCTTTTCGAGCTAGGGACGATTTAAGGTCGAAAAATGGCTAAAAGTTGCCAACTTTAAAAATTCATATCAGCTCCTACCAAAGCTTTCGGAACGTTCAAAAGCGCAAAATGATCCTCGAGACTTATAGTCTAAGATCCCGCTATATAATGACCTTCACCGAGCTCGTTAATGGATGAAAAGTATTTTATATCCAATTAAATATGTCAATAAATATATTGCAAATGGGTTGTCTAAAAAATTTTAGTCCAGAATATGATTAACAATTAAAAAAAAATTTTTTTTAAACATTTCACTGGTTTGGTGAATACCAATCGAAAGTATAAAGCCCATAGAATAAGCAAACGTTAGGTTGACTATTTTTTCCCGTCACAACTCTTGGGTAGGCAGGTATAAACAGGTAAATCGATACCGGGCTGGTTAATGAATTAAAGTTAAATTAAAATAAAGATTATTTCATTACGAACACGGTGGTATAGGGTTGTCTGCGAAAAATCAGTCCTGAATTCCGGTTGTCGAGTTTTAAAAAGTAGTCCAGACGGTATCTGTTTCAAAAAGCCATATTTGGGTGAATCGTATATCCACGGAGATTTTTGGCTTTTTGGCTTTCAAATATCACTAGAAACGAAAATTTTTCTATGCACATAAAAAAGACGTGGGCTTAATTTTTCGTGGCACAAATGTTAAAAAAATTCAAAAATGTCATATTTTTCTTCCTATTTAATTATGTATTTTTTCAAGAGTTGATTTTAGGCGAAAATGTAAGAGGAAAAAAATTTTTGTAATTAAATTTTTTACAAAACATGACCAGTTACAAATCGAATGAATAATGATTATTATGGTAAAAATCAAAAAATTCGCAAAATTGGGGTTAAAAACAATACTATTTAGGGAATTTTTTTGGGGTATTTAAATTAGGTATAGGACCTTTATACTTGGCTCAAGAAGAGTTCATGTTATGTAGAATCATCACACCAAATTTCATCAAAATCGGTTCGATAGATTTTGCATAATAATTTTGCAATCCAGATTTTGAAAAAAAAATTGCAAATTTTCAAAATTCTGCACAGCAAAAACCAAGGCCCTTAGATACTTGAAAATTTAATCACATATACAAGGGTTGTCAAGCTTTCAAACTTTTTTTGAAAAATTCGAATCCGTCAATTAGGAGAGCTCTGGCGCTCGTTTAAACATTGGTAGAATTTTTGTACTTATAAACAATTAGAATAACTGAATATTCAATCAAATCAAATTTTTTAAAGCAGGTTTTAAAAATTCTTGGAAAGACGCCTCTTAAAAAAAAAAACAGATCGATTGATCAATTAGTTACGTAGTTATAGCCGATCAAAGTTAAGCGTCATTTACACTAAATGTACTGGGACATCCGGGCTAATCTTTCGAAAAATACCTTTGGTATTCCGAGTACTTACCAGGTCTAAGATTACAATACTTTTCTTCATTGGCATTGTAAATTTTTCTTAATCAAGTTATTTGCTACAATTTTGCATTTGGAAGTACTAGTCTATTACTTCAAATAAAAAAGTTGACCTATTTTAAAAAAATAACACTATATAAAGGTTGTAGAGATTCTTTTCCTAACGTGTATCTATTTTTTTCAAGGTCGTATTTTTAGATTATTAATCTTATAAATAATTATATGATATACAATTGAATTTGAAAATACGTATGAGTGTTAGAAATACTAAATAGTAAAAATTGTAACAAGTAATGAATTAATAGCGTTTATTCGATTATATGCACGACAGCACTATATCTATATATAGCGATACGTAGGGGTGGCACGTGGGCACTAGCGTCCGAAATTCAACTGCAAACTTAACGGGTTAAAAAAAAGGAGCGGGTTTAAAAAAAATACCTCATTAAAGTATAAGTCTCGAGGATCATTTTGCGCTTTTGAACGTTCCGAAAGCTTTGGTAGGAGCTGAGATATGAATTTTTAAAGTTGGCAACTTTTAGCCATTTTTCGACCTTAAATCGCCCCTAGCTCGAAAATGAAGCGTTCTACGAAAAAATGTCGAGACAAAAAGTGCAGAGCGTTTCTTTGCAATATTTTTATTTTGCAACTTTTTTGTTAATAACAAATTACCTGCCACTAGGATACAAAGATGTTACTTAGGTTTTTTGTTCTCAATAACTCAATGAATCGATTACAAAAGGTTTCATCCTGGCCTCTCCTCGTGGTCGGTGACCTTGATTTTCTAAGCATCTTTTTAGGGGTGGACCGTTCGTCTATATGTTTATTTTAGTAATTTTCTCCTATATAAGACTTAATACATGTCGATACTGTGTATATACCAATTTGCAATTACAGCGTTATGTTGCTGTTATTAACTTTAAATTAAATTGTAATTAATAAGACTCACACCCCTCGTCTATGCAACCCTCTGTCCTCCTCATTTAATGAATTTAAAATGTTTGCCAGCTGTGCATCCATTCATAAACCAGACACACAAAATTAAAAATAATGGTTTATCCTGGATACTACACAACCCTATTGCCCTGTATTTTGATCTGCTGGGGAATCTAAGATCAGTTTTCATCAATCAGATCATGATTTTAAAACTCATTAAAATCACATATGTTGAGATTTGAAAAACATTAACGGAACAGTTATCGAACCATATAACACCCTATCCCTTATTGGGATCGAGTCATTATTTATCTTTGATTTATTCATAACCTCAAAAATTCGCCTGTAAATTGCATATTTTAGGATTAGAAATATAAGTAATATGGGAATAGCTTGGAACAGAAGACCTTGTTGCAGTATTTTTCCGTTCACTGGATCATACCAAAATGCTAGAAAAATATTAACTATTATAAAATATTAAATATTATGTCATTTTTAACGCTCCGATGATACAAGTACATTTTTGAGAGGTGGTTTATACTTCAACATTTTTTGACTTCCTGTTCCTAAATCTAAAGTTTGATCGAGGTCATTAGGTCAGAATTTATGTATGAACCATATCAAAGACTACTTTTTACATACATGCTCTTGAGTATACCTAAAAAGTTTTCACTCTGAAAGCTAAGCTTTACCGATTTTTTTTGTCAATTTTTATTGAGATAAAGCACCGACTTTATCCTAACTTTAACCTAACAAGTGTGAAAAAAACAGGTTTTTTTTTTATACTCTATCTTTGATTCAAAGGAATCAACCAACAGTTTTTCTCAAAACTAACAATATTTTTTGTAATTCTAGTGAAAAAAATTAATCAAAAGTTTTTGTAGACTTCAATTTTTTTAATTTTTGTCATGCCTAGACGGCATTTATACATACCAAAAGTCACTCAGCTTCGTAAGAAAGTTTAGGATAATACACACTATTTTTTCGCAGATCGAGGACTACACCAATCTTGGGGGTATCAATTTTTAATCAATTTCGTTAATTCAAAATAAAGGAAATTACGGTACGGAAAGAGTACATCCCTTCAAAAATGACTCAATATTTTTATCTTGAGTTGTTAAAAAATAAAGAAGAGTAAATTTTCAAAAAATTTCCAAAAATTAAAAAAAAACGTTTTTTTTTCAAAAATTAATTTTTTTTTCAAATTCAATGAGCAAAAAATGCCCAATGATGAAAGAATTGAAAAAAAATCAAATTTTTAATTTTTACGAACGTTACAGGGTGCTCAGAAATGTAAATTTTGCTCCTTTAAATTTTTCTGAAATTTTGATTAAGCGGTTCGGAAAAACCGTTCGATAGATCGATCTGCCCATTTACGGAGCTTTTGGGGGTACATCGAGGTGTAAAAATTCGTACAAGCATTAGACTCTCCATCGATATTAGCAAAGATGCGGTCGACTTAGCAAAACAAGTCAAAAAGTCACTTTTTTCACTTTTTTCAAGTTAATGTCGAGGATGAAAGAAATGTTTTTTCTTCCAGGAACGCTACATAGCCTTGTAGGAACTTTATTCGAGATTTCGAAACTGCCCGTCAATTTTCTGTCTGATCATTAGTTGCTGAGATATCGATGGTTAAAGCCAAAAGGATGCTTTTGTATTCGTAGTCGAATATCTCCGGGTCAAATTAACGTAGAGAAAAATTTAAAAAAAGAAATTAAAGCTGAATGAACAGGCTATCAAGTCCATATCATGATTTTTGTGTAAAAAATTTTTCCAAGCCCGTGGACCGAGAAAAAAACGCAAAAATTTGAAAAAAATTTTTTTAGTCTTATTTCTTAGAATTTCGCGATGACTGTCGCTCCTAAAAATTTTTAATTAAGAAATCTGGAAACTAAACATTCGGCGCTTTAAAATGCTTTTTTTAAAACCTTGATACGATCATTTTTAACTGAGATACAGCATTCTGAAAAATCACAAAAAATTCGAAAAATTTTTTTGCTCCCTTAATTTTTTTCAGAAGTATATAATAACTATTCATATAAATATTCCATAATTGAAATAAAAACATTACTTTATGCAGTTGGAATATTGAATAAGTTCATGTATAATTTTTTTTTTTTAAATAAGCTTTTAGTGCCACCATGCATTGTCATCCAAACTAAACGTGTATGCAAAATTTCAGCTCAATTGGTTGGGTATAACTGTTTCAAAATTCAGTTGCAAGATTTGTCCCATACTAACAAGGCAAGTTAAATACTCCAGTCGACAAAGGCCGAAAAGTTACTGTTGGTGACATTTTCTTGATAACTCGGAAATAACTACACAGGAATACTTTAAATGATGAGTACGATAACAGGCTAATTTGCCGACAAGTATTTTATCAGGAAAAAAAATTATTAACAATTTAATCGTGAAAAAATTTTTTTTTAGTAGTTTTCTTTAAATAACTCAGCGGGATGACTTTGTACGAAAAAATGCTTAGCACATGATTTTGTTCGTAATAAAAATAGCTACAAAATGGGGGTGGTCCGATTACGAAATTTGCAATAACAAAGCCGTGAGATTGAAAAACGGTATAAAACTCCAATTTTTTTAAGTAGCTGTAAAAATGTCAATTATAAACAAAAAGTGATAAAACTTTCGAAAACTATAGTTCAATATATATACAATAATGACGCTAAAGCTGAAAATCAGGAGAGCAAAACTTTTTGTTCTATAAGGTGTTATACATTCATCGGCATCTGAATCTCGAAACTTTTCCAAATTTGTTCGAAGCTTTGCTGACACTTGAAATTTGGTACACACATAGTGTAAATATGCAAAAACCAAAAGCAATTTGCAAAATCAAGTATCTTCATTTTTGCAGTTTTGTTAAGGTTTTATATGTCACCCTAGTTTTATACGTCACCGTTTTTTTTAATTTTTGGACGTATATTTATGTATATTTATAAAATATTCCATTACCGTAGAGCCAGCATAATTACCTACAATTTTAAAAAATATATATTTTCATCGTTTAGATCCTAAGCTACTCAACATTTTGCGCCTGTTAGCGGTAGTCGTACATTATTCAACATATTAACACAGAACAAAATCGTACGTGTGGGGTAAACCTTTAACTTTTCATTTTCGAGCGCGAGCTCCGCTCTTCGGCGCTTGTATACTATTAGAAATATGCAACAGTAAATTTAAACAATTGTCTACTTAAAGTTAAAGGTTTACCCCACACGTACGTTTTTGTTTTATGTTGATAGGTAGATATGTTGAATAATGTACGAGTATGGCTAACAGGCGCAAAATGTTAAGTCGCTTAGGATCTAAACGATGAAAATATATATTTTAAATTGTAGGTAATTGTGCTGGCTAATATACCGTAATGGAATATTTTATAAACATACCTGAATATACATCCAAAAATTAAAAAACGGTGACGTATAAAACTAGGGTGACGTATAAAACCTTACCAAAACTACAAAAATGAAGATACTTGAATTTTGCAAATTGCTCTTGGTTTCTGCATATTTACAATATGTGTGTACCAAATTTCAAGTGTCAGCAAAGCTTCGAACAAATTTGGCAAAGTTTCGAGTTTCAGATGCCGATGAATGTATAACACCTTATAGAACAAAAAGTTTTGCTCTCCTGATTTTCGGCTTTAGCGTCATTATTGTATATATATTGAACTATAGTTTTCGAAAGTTTTATCACTTTTTGTTTATAATTGACAT
>NW_019417474.1:139015-176923 GCF_000390285.2 Anoplophora glabripennis | reverse complement strand
AAACAAGAGTACCTTTTTAACGTAAAACAGTTCGGGAAAACGGAATTTGCTGTCCAATTTGTTAAAAAGTCAAAGATGAAAAAGTTACACACGCAAAGTACCAAGGGCCCCCCCGTACCCACCCCAATGGACCTTGTGGAAATAAATGGATTAGTCCATCAAATTGCTCATCAAAATTTAGCTGTGTATACCAAATTTCATTCATTTATCACAACGCGATTGAGAGATATTGCAAAAAAATGATTTCCATTCCTCCTTCTTCAATGGGTCCCTGTGCCCTTAGGAAGCATTTCCGGACACATGTTCATATGAACTTTTTTACTTAGTTTTGATCATAGAATCGGCCTGTTCAGGGTTGGCAGCTAATTATGAGACCAAGCCAGAGACGTCCTATCTCCTAAAACCTAGTGATTCACTACCTGGGATCACAATCCAAATCCAAGGTTGAGTATTTAAGGCACTGTTCCAATCTGGAACCACCAGAATAACTACTCGGGAACTAATAATCATATAGAAAATCTAAGCAGGGTTTCGAATATTGCGTATTTAAGGATTTTTGTTAAACTTGAGATAACTTTACAAATAGGTAATGAATAGACTAAATATATTTTTGCTTTAACCTATTCCAAAGAAATCCTATCGAATTCAAACTGTCGCTTTTCTTTCAATTTGATTGAAATGATTGAAATTGTCACTTTTGCGGAAAATCAATTAAAAAAATTCTTTTATTCATATAAATCCATATATTTTTACAATATTCACAATGCTGCACAACCGTCAAAAAATTAATTGCAGGAAGTTGTATACTCCCAATCAATCGTATTTTCTTCCGGAAATCTCTAATACTTACTGCGTACTTATTACTTTAGCTTATCGATTCCGAAATCGTCGACGACAATCCCCTCGGCGGCAACAGATTTTGGGCGTCAGCGGTTCGAAATCGTTTTCGAGAGCAAGAACTACATGCTTGCTGCCCAAGTCGCGTGCTTATGCTAACACTTAGGCATTGTAGAACCCAGCCAGCCTACGCCCGTTGGGATCGCAGATAGTGGACCTGTGTATTATTCACTGACGAATCCTGATTCACTTTCGACAGTGACATACGTTCTCACGTTTGGTGCCCCCGGAATGAACTTTATCGCTATAATTTTATGTAGCCATTCGCGGCTTTCAATGGTGATTCAGTGATGGTATGGGCAGGTATATCCGCGAATATCTACATTTCTAATCACCCCAGGAACACTGTTCATGTTTTGCCCATGTGTAGACGTTTGGGTAATCACTTCATCCTCATGCAGTATAATGTTTGTTTTCATACCATAAGACAGAAGAGAAATTTTTTAGTTGCGATCAACTTGGCAGTTCAACCACTAACTTATGAGTGAAAATGTAAACCCTATAAAGCATATCTGTTACATGGCTGAGCGTCGATTATTATTATTGTTATTATTATTACTATTACACAATTACCGACAATTGACCCAGGCGCTTCACCACACACCACTCACCTACAAATAGACACGGACTCGCCTCCATCCGCGCGCAACCCACACGCACAAGCTCAGAGAGAGACTGTTGTACTTCTTACTGACTCTAAAGTTGTTAACTTGAAATGTGGATTCTACCTCACACGTACTGGCCAAGTACTTGTCCCGGTAGGATGTCGGCTCTCGGGAATCTCGTGTTGTCCTGAAACGTTGCGGTCTGTGGTGGACAGTTAGCAATACGGGCGATTATTGGAGTTTCTTATCCGGCGACGCCGTTGTTTGACGTAGCTACTCGGTTTTCTCTGAATCGCCCTCGAGCGTACTCCGGCTTTGCAATCTCTACGTCGACGGAGCGGTTTTCGGCACTATAGCGCGGTGGTTTGACGTTTGGATTGGAACTCGGGGCGAAATTTGAAGTTTGCTCGCAGTCTTCATACATCATAATTAAAGAAAACGCCATGAACTAGCGACCATCAACATGGCACTATTCTCAGTACTCACATATCTGAACAAGCTACGAAAGATGTATCTACACTGTCAGTTATGCTGGCAAGTATCAAATTTATCAACCTGACTAAATTTTCTGACCTGCATAGTTGGCATCATTTAAATATACACTCAGTTTAGCCTGTAGATCTAAAGAGTGCAGATGGCCGATATTGGAATCCGAATAAGAAATTCATTACGGACAATCACAGGAATGTGTAAACTGCAACGTAAATTTTTATTAATTCCGTGTCATGCGGACTCAGCGGTAAACTGCTGTAGGTGGTGCCCCCTAAAAATGGCAAAACTATTAATAGATTTAAATTATTGGTCTTTTAATTTTAGCAACCTAAAAAGGATGCAGGGTCTTGTTAGCCGGCATCCAGCAATAAAATTTAGCGTGGTAACTTTTCTACTCGGTAATAGGAGGCAGTTCTAGCGGTGGCTTTGTTGCCAATAATAACTGCCAAATAAATGTATTGCATTTAATTATATAATTGAAGAGTTATATGTTTATTTAATAAAATTGTTGGAACCTCAAGGGGTAGTTGATACGAAATTTATTTAAAAAAAACAACAAATCATCAATCAATGAGAGATAAGATAATGCGTTCGCTACTGATGTTACAATTGTTGACAAATTTTTTTGTTTTTCGACTTCCGACCTTTTGCACTCAACGCAGAACTGACAACCTGAATCAGGGGTGTGGGGGAGATTTTTTAAATTATTGTTTCGATTCAACTCACCGTTTTCGAGTTATAAAGACCATTTTTACTGTATCGATTCACACCTCTTCTCTCCGAAATTTATTTTCGATATATCGACTTCGGACCTTTTGCATTCAACGCAGAAGGGACATACAGAATCCGAGGGGTCGGGGAGATTTTTTGAATTATTTTTTCGATTCAACGCACCATTTCCGAGTTATACGGCCTTTTTACTATATGACGTCACACCTCTCTTGTTCCAAAATTCATTTTCGACATACGGACTTCGGACCTTTTGCATACAACGCAGAACGGACAATCAGCACCAGGGGGGTAGGGGAGATTTTGTTAACGACGCACCGTTTCCGAGTAATAAACACTTTTTTATTCTATGATGTCACACACCGTTGGTCTCGGATTTTTTTTTCGACATGCGGACTTCGGACGTTTTTCACTCGATCACCAATCAGAACCATAGGAGATTATTTAATATTTCGAGTCATTTCCGAGGTACAAGCAAATACTGTTTTTTTTTCTTTCATATATTATGACACCCCGCTTTACCTCACCCACCGAATGCTCTACTCAGAACCAAAGGGAGATTTGTTCATATTTCCAGCCATTTCCGAGTTACGAGTAGGATTGCCAGATCTCCGGGTTTGACCCAGTTTGTTTGTTGCGGAAAGAACATTTCCTGATTCGTAAGATCTGCCGTCTCGAAGAAGATATTTCCTGATTGCGGCGTCCTTTTTAGACATCGATTTCTTCGAAATCAACAATTTATATATTTTTTTAGGCGTCATAGTTATATCTCCGGGTCTGTCATGAAATAGATCTGGTAACCCTAGTTACGAGCAAAAATCGTTTATTTTCTTATACGTTGTGACGTCATAGCTCGATGACGAAGGCTGAAAAGGTCACACACTCTACCCCACGCTCCTTCCCTAGGTGTCCTGAATATGCTGGAGAAGCCCCAGAGACTCCTGAAGCAGCAAAGGGAGAAAAACTCTCTATGAGGACCAAGTCACTCTATCTCTATCGCAAACGAAAAACGAACATTTTTTAAAAAATACGTGGCATTTATCATTATCAAAGTAACACATTAAATTAATTAAAAAATTAAAAAAAATTATAACGGGTTATTCTGATGACTAAAAATAAAAGATAATTAAACTGTATTATTCAAATAACAATAATGTGCAAAAGTTCTTCTATCGCAAACGATAGAAACAAACCTTTCTTTAAAAATACGTGGGATTTATCATTATCAGAATAACCTATTTTAATTTAAAAAATTTAAAAAAAATTAAAAAGAACACTAAAAAATATTATTAGAAACCTTAGGTGGCCAGAAAACAGCCCCGATCTCAGTCCTATAAACATATTTTTGTGGGGACACTTCAACAAAATATATTATTAGACCTTAAAATTTAAAAATTTTGAAATAAAGGACGAAATGTTTGATAATTCTGAATTTGTTTTTAAAGCAATAAACATAAATTAAAGCATATTTTCAACAGTATCATCACAGTTACTTGCATGTTGAAAAATTGTAAAAATTGCAGGTATTTTAATGTTTTTTCGTTTTTAGGTATTCTCCTTATGTTGTAAAGGTTATTTATCAAAATCGTTGTTTGTTATTTCAAATAAGGATGAATTTTAATTTTTTTTAATGATTTTTTTTACTTTAAACATATTTTTTCTATTATTAAAACTATAAGTGGATGTCAAAATAAAAAAAACATTTACCTACATTCCGCAAAGTATATACTAATAACCCACGCGCCGTTATATTAGGCGTTAAACGCGGCCTCGATAATTTGGGACCGAGGGGGACTATCCCTCTTTGTCCTGCCTTATCTCTGTAGGCTGGGCAGCCTCATGAAGGTGGGCCCCGTCCATCGTCTACCTCGACCACAAGCATGGCCGGTATAGGCGCTTTGCGGAACCTCCTCTTGCCCTGGCTGGCCCCCGCCGGCAGGGGAGCCTCTTCGGGCGTTCTTCGTGTCTTGATTTTTCTTTTTTCGCCGGTTTGTCTAGTCATCGTAAGGAGTGAGTTTTTGGGAATAGTTTGTAGCTAGGAAATGCACGCGGCCTCTGAGTCAGTGACTTACAGGCCGGTGCGTGGATATAGGTCGCCTGTATGTGTCTGTCACGTCAGCTACGTAGTGAACGGCTTGTCTAAGGAGGGGGTTGTCGTGTCTCGCGGCCACGTCCATGTATTTTTGGGTGTGTACGTATTGTCTGTGTCGCGTTAGCGTATTTTGAGTCTCGTAAAATACTGTTGTTTCTTACGTACCAGGGCGAGGCGGTTAATAACCCACCTTTTATATTAAATAAATTTATCGTCGTCAAATATTNTACATTCCGCGACGTACTAATAACCCACCTTGCATATTAAATAAATTTATCGTCATCATCAAATATTAAATATATATATATTGCAAGCTGTTTAAAATATTACGATTTTGTTTATTTGGAAATATATTTTCTGCAGTATTTCAATACCAAAAAATGAAAATAGTAGCTAATTAACGAAATTATGATTAAATAACCTAACTGTGATAGGTTAGATATTCGTTGATTCTTTAAAACATTGTTATCAGTACCTACATCATACATTTAAGTAAATACAGTAACGCAAAGAACAGATATTCATAAAAATGTGTACAAAATAAATCTGTAAGTACGCCTGGCAACATTGCCAAAGTGTTGTTTATATGTTGGTAGGATAGCATAGGAATGCCGGATGCTGCATTTGCATTCCTAAAATTCTGCTGGTGGTATACTCTATCGGCAATTCGGAAATTTAGCTGGTGGGCTATTCCACTAGCGGTCTGGGCGATAGCTATTTTGTCTGTGCTATTGCTTTCGGAATAAGGTATAAATCGCAGTATTTTTGCGCAAGGAAATTACTATGTACCATTACATAAGGCCCACCCTGTGCATTTATTATATAATGAATATATGGTTTTAGTTAACTGGACACTCTCTTGAATATAGTAACAAATTCGAGTTAGATGAGGTTGTAGTTCGACTTAAATTGGCTAAGGAATCTGCAACTGGATCAGTGATTAATTTAATAAACTCCATCTGTACCTTAAGATCATCTAATTGGGGATATTCAGTTGAGTCATCCAATGAGTAAGTTTAAATTAATTAATACAGTATTTGGAGAGATGAATTAATTGTACTTATTTATAATAATTATTATAATTTAAACAAGTATTTCTTTTAAACTGTCCCATATATTTTATTAATTCAATTAATTAATTACTATTGTATTATCCATAAATGTATGTATTGGGGTAAGAACTGACCATTCATTGTTGCTAAAACAACCTATAAAGTATGCAAATTAAGGAACTGCGTGTGCTTGCGATTTTTGGTCGTTAATATTTAAAAATTATGCATTTCCAATTTTCAGTAAAAAAAAATTGCCTGAAATTCAGAAGTGCCTGGTACTGCTATCATGATCTTTTTATTGCAACGACTGAAAATCGCAATTGCACATAGGGTCCCAAGTTTTGGAAAATTGCATTTCACACTCGGGGCACAAATTTGATCTGGTTTTAATATTTAAACTTAAAAACGCTACCATGTTTTTATAATAATACGAGTATGTTTTATATTACTGTGGGGACACACATCTCCTGCGTCACTGTTTTCATGTATATAATAAAGTAATACTTATTATCTTGAATGTTTGTCGCATTGTACATTTAAATACATTTTCCTGCATTAAGAGTATTTGTCGGTGCAATTAAAACATCCTAATCCATTAATAGCCCTAATCCATGGACAATGACCAAAAACATTGACATTCACGTGGGCAGGTAATTTTTGGGATATAAATGTGAAATAACGTGTAGTGATGTAGCACTCTTCTCGTCGCACCGTTGCAGAGTATAGTTTGCGATATCATCAATTTCTTTTTATACATCGTCACGTTTTCTTAATACTTAGTTCCAAAACAAATTAATTGTTGTGTTGCTTGGTGTAAGTTTATTTTAGTGGTGACCCCGACGTGATTAGAAGAAACAAAGGACCGACGCTGTTAGTGACTCGCTACTATGAATATTGCATCTAATAACAAATCGAATCTACCGTCGGTGGATCACGTTTCTGTGAAGGTGCCTCCGTCCATTCCATCAGACCCGGAGCAGTGTTTTACATTATTGGAAAGCAATTTCGATGCCGCGGGCATAATTTGGTACCGTACAAAATGCCGTAAGTAGCCTCGACCCAAGGTACGCTGTGGAAATGCGCGATATCTTATATACTATTAAAAAGTGAACTCATTAAAAGAATGGGTTCATCTCGAAAGCAGAATACGCGTCGACTGTTAAAAAATGAGCCTCGGTGATAGGAAACTATCACAATTCCCCCGTCACTTCCGTGGACTCGCAGGGACAACATTTCCCGAAGAAGTGTTATAGATTTTGTGGTTAGGTCGACTACCTAAACAAATACAAGTCATACTCGCAGGGCATACAGGCTAGACAAAAGAGCGGAAATTACGGATTCGTTAGCGGATGTGGATGGCCCACTCGCTGAAATGTCCGAAACGACCACTAGTGTAGTTTCTGTAAATAAAAGTTAAGAGGTCGGAACAACTAACAGCGACGTTATGTAAGGCCGAGGACGCGCTCGCGATCAAGGTCCCGAGACAAAAGATACGAAGGTAACAGCATGTGTTGGTACCACTGAAACTTCGGCCCAGAAGTTAATAAGTATCGAAAACCATTCAATTTCAACGCGAAAAACGAGAGGGGCAATCGTTGATGGCGACAGACGTCATTAGCCCAACGAAATCAGTCGCTTGTTAGCTACGGATAAACACTCTAAACAAAAATTGTTGATAGACTGGTGCAGTTCTGTGTGTATCCGATCTCTCGCTTGCCGAAACTGCGAGAGAAATCTGCCTACGAATTTCCATGGTGAACGGCATAGTGATTAACATATATGGCACCCTCAATCTTTCATTAAACCTTGGACAGCGGCGACAATTTACATAGAAATTCGTAGTGGCTGACGTGGCCAAACTTATAATAGGCGGTGACTTTCCAGCAATTATGGATTACTCGTAGACATTCAGAATAGGCTACTATACTGGAAGTGCTGCATCGATTCCCGGAAATTACGCACCATAAGGAATACCCGAAGTGTTAACCATAGTACCAGATATCATATAATTACACCGGACCCGTCAGTTGCTCAACGACCACGACGTCTTGCATCAGATAAGTTAAAAATTGCGAAACGCGAGTTCGAAACCATGGCGCGTATGTGTATCGCCTTTCCATCACTAAGTTCCTGGGCATCACGCGAGGATTTCCCGCGATCGATACCCAGTTAGGATATCCAATATTTTTCTCAGGCCCTTCAAGATAGTAGTAGTAGTAGTAAAGGGGCGGCCTCAGCCTGGCAATTAGGCCTCAAGTGGGCCCTTTTTGCCTACCACGTCGTCCCATCACCTAACCACTCTCTGCCTCTGACCTTCCTCGAATCTACCGATGAATGAACGCCAGGATTTTGGTCCATGGAAGGTCTCTCACCTCAACCCCTTGCAGCTCTTCAGCACCAAAGACTTTATGTCTTATTCTCCCAAAGGCTGCACACTGTCCCAGAAGGTGGACAGGGGTGTCCTCCCCTTCGCCACATTTCAGGCATAGAGGGTCCTCAATTCCTATTAAGCTTAAATGCCTCCGTGGCCTGTCAGAACTCCCACCATTTGGTTTAGGGCTCTTCGACTGAGGCTCAGCAGCCATCTTGTCTTGGATTTGCTAGGTCCATGCATAAAACTGGGCCTGCCTACATCCTCTATTTCTCCTCCAATCCTGACCTAATGTTTGATAGGCCCATTTATTGAGGGCCCCATTAATGCTGCCTCGTGTGATACCTAAGCTTGGTTCAGGTCCCTGTCCAGGTCCCCTGGACCCGAGACGAGCTAATTGATCCGCCCTCTCGTTACCAGGGATGCCCATATGGCCTGGGACCCAAACCAACTCTACTTCTCTTCGTCTGGCCAATGACTAGAGCGTCTCCACATTCCTGGACAAGGGCAGACCTAGTCCTCGGGGAGCTAACCGCTCTGAGCGCGGCCTGACTGTCGGAGCAGATAAAAATCTTCTCTGCACAATTCCTTACCTCCTCCTTGCTTGCTACCATCAAAATAGCAAAAACCTCGGCCTGGAAGACTGTAGCATACATACCCAGTGAAAAGCTTTCTTGGATGCCGCTGCCTTCCAGATAAATTCCTGCTCCTGAAAACTCGTCTTCTACCCGAGATTCATCAGTATAGTACACTAGGGATCGCGGAGAGAACATATCACCATCCTGCTTCCACTGCTCTCTCGAGGGGAAAGTGGTGACATACTTCCTTCCTAACCTAAGCCGGTCCTCAGCTTCCGTAACTCTCATGGCGGATATTGGGATGTCCCTCTCCGCCCTGAGGGCCACGGCAGCATGGCCCTCAGTGCGTCCTTTCGCTCTCCAACTGCCTGCGTCCCTTATCCTAAGGTATGCCGCCATCGCCTCCCTCATAATCCATGTAGGAAGGATCGGCAGCCCCAGAAGGATCTCTAACGCGGCCGTTGGGGTCCTCCTCATTGCCCCTGTAATACCTAAGCAGGCAAGTCTCTGGATTCTCACCAACTTCCTGGCTACCGTCACCCGGCCCACACACGGCCACCAGACCAAGGCCCCATACTGTAGCCTCGGCCTGACCACCGCCGTGTACACCCAGTGAAGCACCCTTGGATTGAGTCCCCAGTTTTTGCCAACTACCTTCCTTAACTACCAGAGGGTTGCCACTGATTTCCGGGTAATCCTCTCAACCTGTGGCCCCCACGACAGTTTACCCCCAAGTATTTGACTTCCCTGACCAAAGTCAGGGGCCTCCCATACATGGTTGGAGCCCTGAAATCACCTATCTTCCTTCTCCTTGTAAATAGGATCATTTCAGTCTTCTTTGAGTTGACTGAGAGCCCCATCTCCTCGCACCACCTCTCTATGATCCTACAGGCTCCCTGCATGCTGTCGCATACCACGTCCAAAAACCGGCCCGCGACTAGAATCACGCCATCATCGGCGTAAGCCTGGGCATCACTGTAACCCTCCGAGGTTAGGCGTTCCAGGAGACCGTCCATTACTAGGCACCATAGAAGCGGGGAGAGGCAGCTGCCTTGAGGGCATCCCCCTCCCACTCCCAGGTCCCTACGACAGTCCCCCATGACTGCACTAACCTTCCTTTTCTTCAATGCCGAACTCACCCACTCGACCACGATAGGCGATGTGCCCCGGTCTTGGAGCGAGTTGCATATGGTCCCAGTTTTTGCCTTGTCGAAGGCGCCTTATATATCAAAGAATATTGCCAATACGACCTCTTTGTACTGAAGGGCCTTCTCTACTTTATGTGTGACACTATGTAAGGCCGTCTCTGTGGACCTGCCCCGCCTATATGCGTGCTGGTTCGTGTGGATTGGGTATCTACTCAACGCCCCATCCACCAGATACCTGTCCACAATCCTTTCAATCGTTTTAAACAGAAAGGATGTGAGACTAATAGGTCTAAAAGACTTCGCCGAAGTTCTTTCCCAGCCTTGGGGATGAAGACCACCTTGGCTGACCTCCAAGCCTGTGGGACGTAGCCCATCGCCAGACTGGCCCTGAAGACCCTCATCAAGGGAATGTCCAGGCCCCTCTGCAACAACGACGGGAAAACTCCGTCCGGCCCCGCTGCCTTGTAGGGATCGAACTCATTCACTGCTTAGGTTACTGCCTCGTCGCCAATGAGCTCCTCGATCAGGAGCCAATCTGCTTGTGGCATTGGCTCCGCCCTGGTGCCCTCGACGACATGGCTTCCACCTGCAAAATGAGTTTCCAGCAGAAGTTCCAAACACTCCTTGCTTGAAGTGGTCCAAGTCCCATCTTCCCTCTTTAATGATCCTAATTTCTCCCTTTTGTCGCAGCTTAAGATCTTCATTAATCTGGCTGTCTCCGGCAGGGACTCCAGCTCACTGCAGTATGCCTTCCAGCCAGATCTCTTACTGCGCCTAAGTTCCTTCTTAAACTCTCTCCTTGCAGTTTTGTAATGGTCCCAAGAGGCCCCTTCCCCTTCCCTGACAGCTCGGTTGAAGAGCCGCCTGGCCGTCTGGCGGAGACCCTCTAGGGTCTTATTCCACCAGCGGACCTTGCGCCCACCTGCCGCCCTGAGAGGGCAAGCCTCCTCATATGCCGAGACGATGCAACTGCTCAGGGTTTCTACCTCGTTGTCTAACTGCCTTGTGGAGATTATTCGTTCACCCCGGTTGCTCGCTTCTAGGGAGCTCCCTAGGTTACCACGGTATGCCTCCCAGTTTGTTGCCCTTGGATTTCGTCGGAGAGTCATCGTTTCCGAATCCGACTTCATCTCGAAAGCGATCATCCTGTGATTGGACATCGAGATGCAGTCCGTGACCCTCCATCCAGAAATCCCTTCTGTAATACTTTGAGAAGCCAACGTAATGTCAATCACATCTTTCCGGATGCGGTTCACAAAAGTCGGCTCCTTTCCCCTATTCATGACCTGCAGGTCTGTGGTTGCTATATATTCCAGCAACGCCTCCCCACGGGAGTTAGCATCCCCGCTGCCCCATACCGTGTGGTGAGCATTTGCATCACACCCAATCATTACCACCTTATTACCAGGCAGACCTTTATTCTCAGCAAAATTAACTATATTTTCTCTTTAGTAGGCGGTAGTCTACCAGTATCATAAAGGAGGTATATGCTACTAACCTTACGCCTAATTCCACTTACCTTATATTCGAGGATGGCTGCATCCCTGGTCCCCATTTGTAGTGATACCATCCGGAATTCCTTGGACGCCATTAGGTCCGAGGTGGCTCGGCTCCATCCTCCTTCCCGACTATGCAATTGTAGGCGGTACAGCCCCACTACTCGATTCCTGTAAACATAAGGTTCCTGGATTAAAATTTAATTCTCCTGTCTTACCTGTTAGTAGCTTCACCAGTTCCCCGGTGGCTGACTGTGCTGGAGATTAATTTGCCTCACTTGCAATGTATTCATCTTGGGGCCTGATGGTGCAGTGGGGGGGCTTACGTCCTTGGTCGGCCCGGGTTCCCCCGGCGCCTTGGGTGGCTGGTGGACCGCTCCGCTCCAAGTCGGCATCCGGCGCACCGCCAGAGTAACCAACTCGAAGTAGAGGACCCACCCGGCCTCCTCTAGGCGCCTGGATATGTCCTGGCCAACCATAAAGGTCAGATGCCACCCCCAGGTCCTCCTGTCGTCTCTAGATGCTACCATCTTCCAACCTCTAGGGAGCGATTTTGAAGTTCCAGCATCGCACTTAGGGAAGGTTGACTTCTGGGCTTCTCAGCCAGAAACCAACCTTCTCTGGCCATGGTGCATCACTTGCCCGGATTGCCCGGTAAGCGACGTCTCCCTCGGCCAGAGGTACCCATCCTTCCAGGAGCCAGTCTCCTGAGGTCTCGTTCTGAGCCGTCACCAGGAACCAGCCCGGATCTACCAAGCCCGAGTTCCTGAAACGGAGTTCCGGTCCTCGAGGTCCCCCTTCGGGGCCCACCATGGTCCGAAAAATCTCAGAGACAAGATTTTCCCTCAGTCTTTGTCCTTCAGGGGGGGGGGGTGATCATACCACCCTCACGATTGGATAATATGACCACCTGGTTTTCCTTCTTTTCTTTAGGTACTCTCTCATCGGCCCTCCGTGGCGGCGCCGCCACCGCTTTCCCTCTTAACAAGGGAGACACATGTGGTCCCCCCCCCCCCGGATAACGATGGGAAGGTCCTAACCCTCTTCCTCTCTCTCTGGCGGTGTTGTTTTGTCCGCCCTCGACCTTTTTTGGCTGGTCTGGGTCGAGGGGCCTGGCTGCCCTTTAGGACCTCCCGGCCCCCCTTCCCTGACCGCTGCTGGAGCAGAGAGAAGAACAAAGGACCGCCTCTTGGCTTCCCTCTTGTCCTCCCTCCACTTCCGCCTTGCCTGAGGGCCTCGAGGTTTTGCCGGCCTTCGATTGCTGGTTCCTTGGGATCCCTCTTTCGAGGTACTGGTCCCTGGTCCGCTATCCGTTGGTGCCGACATGGAGTGTTGGGTCTCGGATGGGCACGCTGGGCCTGATGTCCCTTGCAACCCTTTCCTGGCCTCCTTCACTTCCCTCCTTCTCTTTGCCCTAGCCTTATTCCTTTTCTCTCTCCTCTTTTCCTTTTGCCTGGTCTCTCTGTCGGCTGTATCCATGGAGTCACATTCCTGTGACCCCTCGGTCACCATCAGAGGACTTTAGTAGTTCATCCTCTCTCGAGGGTGAACCAGGCGAGGCAGGATTTGCCCGCTCTAACCCCTTCTCTGAGGGTGCTCGGTATTTTGATTTGTTGGTACGTTTACAATATTCTTTTCTTTGTCTTCCATGGGACTTTTTAGAAAGGGGTGTTTTCTCTGTAGTGATGTTTTTGCTTGGTACAATGAAACCTCACGAAAATCCAAGTCCCTACTTCCACTGTTCAGCCATGGTTGAACGTTTTCCCAGAGAGAAGGGTCTGGCAGCCGCTGGTGAAGCCCCCTGGAGCGTGCAGCAGGGCCCTTATCCAGGCGCCACCTGGCACTACTACACGCTCCGGGATTATACACCTGATGATGAGGCAGCCCCCTACGCCGGCTAGGCAAGGGTGGGCCTCTATACTGTCAGGCGGCATTAGGTGCACCATCCCTAGCTTCTTTCACCGCTACCTCTCCAGATTACCTCTTTACTGGGGTCCAGCCTCGGTATTTCGCAGCGGAAGGGTGGGGGAGTTGGAATGACCGTGCCCGAACGTGTAAGAATGTGTGTATACATGTGTGTGTGTGTGTTGAGTGTTGCGTATTTCGTGATGAATGGTGTTGTGAGTGTAGTGGCGTGTTGGTGTGTGTGCGGTATCTGTTAGTCAGGCATCTCATCCAAGACCCTTCCGACATGGGAGACCCTTCTGGCAAATTTCCGTCGGCATGGCCCTCAGACTCATTGATGCACGCAAGCCCCTTCACCACGACAAGGTAGATACATGAAGGAGGGCCCTTCAAGATAAAACAGTGTTCAGTAGTATTGGTTTAGTGCGCGCCTTTAACCAAATTCTGGTAGCAGAAAAGGACATTCCAAAAACCGCGATTACTACGCAATTTGGACTATTTGAATTTAGTTTTATGACGTTTGGATTACGCAACTCTGCGCAGAATTTCCAGCGGTTTGTCGATATGTGCTGCAAGGCTTAGACCTCTGTTTCGCCTACATAGATGATATTCTAGTGGCTTCACGTCACCTAATGAACATTTGCGACACCTCGAATTGTTGTTTTAAATCCTTAAAACATACAGTATTGTAGTAAATTCCGCGAAGTGTATCGTTCCCTTGTTCCCGAAAACGGCACGAGGCCACTACCTGAAAAATTAGTTACTCCGTTGCTTCCCCCATCCAGATACCGTGAAAAAGCTGCGATAATTTTTGGGAATATTATTTCTTTAGGAAATTTTTGCCCAATGCAGCATGAACTCAATAAAATAATTTTTTCAAGAAAAGCATGGACAGCTGGAATAAAGCCTAGTAGAGAACTGAAGTGAAAATTGGGTGATCATTTTTTATCTTGTAGTTTCTTCATGACTAGAAGATATTATCAGCCAATTTTCATGTTCCTATTTTTTTTAGCTATAAAAATTTATGTTGTAGAATCCATTATCTAGTATTATGTAGTAACTAAATTATAAATCTTTATTTTCCTCTAATAATGTAGCCCAATTTGTTTTAGTGTAGATGATATGTCAGACATATTTTATTCTGCGGAACTTGTTAACACAACGTTCTATCGCACTGATGGAGATGCATTCACTAATGAAGAGAGAGAATTTTTGACAGCTCATTTAGACTCAAATATAGAATATTTGAGGTAAGCCATACAATTCAGTACCTTATTAAGTATAATAATTATTTTTTTTAGTGATAATTCTGATCCAGATGATTTATGTGATCCAGAACCTGAAATGGATGCAGAAATTCAAGAAGCTTTTAAAGAATTTATACAACTTAGTAAACATTAAATTATTTCAGTTTAATTTTTCATGTTTTGATATATTGTGTTTTTGCTTAACTGTAATGTTTACAAATAATATTCATACTAAGCATTTTTGTTATACAAAATTTTTACCTGAACTCTAATCTAATATCTAATTACTAGACTCTGAATTTCGTGTCCAACATGCGAGAGGACTTTTTATTTAATGAAATGTGATATAATGAATAGTAAAAATAAAGCACCACAGTCTTTGTAAAATGTTATTTTTCTATATTGGTGTTACTCGCAAATTATAATGGGGGGACCAAGATCCAGACATGCTACATGGTGCACAAAATGAAGTAAGGCTTTACTAAAACGACTACTCAAAGATTTCCTCAAAAATTATATGGAGGGTTACAAACATCCCCTAAATCATTGATTGATACAAATATTCATTTGAGAAATTTGAAAATTTCTGTCTTATTAATTTAGAAAAGGTTTTAGATTAAACTTCTAGGAAGAGAAATTATATATTTTTATCAATTTTGTCACTTTTTTTCCCCTCATTTTTGTGACTTAGTTAAACCAAATTTCTTATTTCAAGGGTATTTAGATTGATACAAATTGTGTCTTCAAACATTTAATCATATAGTTGAAACATAAACAAAATGTCGATCAACAAAACTTCTAACATAATAAAAGCATTATAAAATAATACTAGGATACAGGACTTCCGTCTTCATTTTTATTGCGGCGTCGGCGAGACGTTACAGTTTGCTCCAATAATTTTGAAGAATAAAAATCATTTTGTTTCATTTCATATACCGAAAATGTTTTTTTTGATCGACATTGTTTAATTACTTTGAACCAGTACATATCTTACCCTATTCTTAGCATATTGCTCTGTTACCAAAATCTCGATCATTTGGTAGAAATGAATGACCGGAAACTGTAAATTTTTGGTCTATTGTACTGTATCTGCTAAGAGTATAAGCCAAAACAAACGCTCCTTGAAACTGCGGTTTTGTCTACCACAAGCATCGCTGTAGACAATAATATGATTTGATCGACTCGCATATTTTGAGATATGTTTACGTATACATCTTATTTCTTGAGCTCCCCGTGATGCCCCGCAATTTCGTCCCAAACATACATAAAACCTGTTTCCTCTTCACCTAGTTCATGTATGCCTAGGTTGTACACATTTCTTTTATAATAGGCAGTAAAGGAACTTAATGTTAGATATGGTAAAGCCTTCTCTAAATCAAAGGTAAATCCATAAACTTTGCCTTTATTGAGTGATATACACTTATCATTAAACAAACTTTTTCTTGCATTTCAGCTTCATGCAAGTGCAAAGTGTACTGAGTACCTATTTAAATTACGTGTTTCCTGTTCATCCGGCTCGCATTCCAGTTTGGCTTTAAACAAATCGCATTTTACACAAGTATATTTTGATGGAATATGAAAATGAAGATTAAAATTGTGATGGTATTCCGCTACATTCCTTCTGAAACAGGAGAAATATGTCCCTCAGAACATTTTTCTTTGTACAGGTTGTACATTAGCCTTAAGTTTAATTTTGAGTCGAGATATTCTCTGTTTGGATTGTGAGTTCGTGTGTAATGAGGCTGATATGCAGGAAAACTATTTATATGGGCATGAACATATTGTATTTTTTCTTCTCCTGGTGTCTTATTTACTGGTGTATATCTCCCTCGCAAATCTTTACCAGGGGATGAAAGACGCGCACGTTTGTGAGCGTGTTGTAAGCGCCCATTTGATATTTTAAATGTCTATAAAGTAATCTTTATAGACATTTTGTGAAATATGCCCAACGTTTACATAATACAAATTTGTTGTACTTTTTTCAGCTCTAGTTTGGTTTCGGGGACGATGAACCTTGACTTCGTTTTTTTTAACTAAACCATAAAAAAGTATTTTGTGAAGAAAAATTACCCATTTTCTAGAAAAGTCGAAAAACTCGCTTTCTATCTTCCTCCGTTATTCTGTCGAAGCATTTTTTCTTACAGCTGTAATTTGAATTGATAAACGTCTTAGCCGGTACAATATATCTTGCAGTAGGTACCTACTTATGTATTCATTCTTCTCCTAAATTTTGATTTCTTTTTCGATTCGACATTAAATGTTTTCTGGTTCCCTAAAACGCTTTCGTCCTTCCGATTCGGGTTCCAGATCTCTAGTGGGAAAAGTAGGGTTATAATAATTATATACTTTAAAATATTACGATATTAATACCAGAACACAGAATTATATAATCCTATTCTGTGACCAGAACTAGATAATTCAGAGTTTACAGGGTCCTCGGGTTCATACGTCACTTTTCACTAGCACTGAATGACTTTTTCAGACTCTTTGCTAGAACTAGAGGTAACGTTTACTAACAATATCACTATTATCTGCTTCTAGTATATCATCGATAAGTGGAAAATAGACACTGTTTATCCTCAGGAATTTAATTTTTCTGGTATTCTTGTCTAAAATACTCAAAATTTGCCCAACGAAGTGAATTTTAACATTTTTTACCTTAAACAAAACATACACAAGCTGAAAATCTTCACCTAATTCTTCTCCATTAAATTCTTTAACATCTTGAAACTCATCACTTATATCTTCATCTGAGTTGTCATGAAATGATATCTCATACTAGAAGAGGAATCTGTGTAGATTTTCGGTTGAAGGAAATTTGATCAATCAAATCTTATAGCAACAAATAGCAACATGTAAAAAATTTGAGACAAATTTTGCCCGATCCCCCTCCCCTGCTCGGGACGGCCCATAACAAACTTTTTTAAGCACTTTTCACGTTAATTACAATGTATATTGATATGATGACATATAAAAATTCATAATGGTACATGTGCCCATTTTAGCCATTCAAGACAAATTTTTTGAATTTTATTAAGGTAATGTAATGAATTGCTTAAGGCGGCGATTTCTGCCACCAGGGATTTTTTGGCGCTAGCATCACTTAAAATTATTAAATTGCAATATATAGCTAAGATAAGAATCTCGCTGTACAGCGGTAGTATAATATAAGTATGACTTTTGAATAAAAGGTGTCACAGGCATATCGTGGAATTAATCTCAACTCGTAATACCGAATATATATTAGACCGATCAAAAAAACTCATTTAGACGGAAAAAAAATAAAATTGTTACCTAGACTTTTATAAGTGGAAATGGTAAAGGAGCTTATAATAAACGAAAAAAAGTATCGAAATATAATTAATATTTTTAAATTTTTCAAAAATGTGCTTTTTTTGGCTTGCCAGAATATAGCAATGTTACCATTTTTAACGTTAGATATTTTTGAATACAGCAATCCTTTTTTAATTGTTATCTACATATACGTTTGGATTTGATAGATTAGCAGACAGGTAAAAATGGACCACTGCAAAAAAATTGCCCCGAGCTAAACCTTGTAAAACTTAAACGTATACATTTTAAATTTAAAAGCAAATAGGTACCTTAGACCGATCGAAATAACTCATTTTTAGGAGAAAAAAAAAAAATTGTTACCTGGACCTTTATAAGTGGAAATGGTAAAGGGGCTTATAATAAACGTAAAAAAAATAAATGCGTGAGCAGGGGCGGCGGAGGGTTGATTTGGGGGGTTGAAAAGGGGTGAAAAATGGTATCATTGAGATTTCTGGCGAAAGTTGATGTCAAACAAAAAAGTATCCAATACAAAAGTTATAGATCATGAAAAAATCTACAACTCTTGTAGAGGGCACTTTTGAAGATAACCTCAAAATTTCCGAGAAAAATGCGAAAAACAGGTTTTTTTCTTTTTTTTCGTTTTTTATTTCTCATTTCCGCAAAAATAATTTAATTTTGACGAAACTTGGTGAAAGTATACTTTCCTGTGTCTTAAATAACCACAATTTTTTTTAGATAAAAAAATCAAGAAGTTTCCGAGATATTCATATTTTCCGGTCTGAAACACTTTTTTTTCAAAGAAAAATTCTACTTAAAAAAATCATCGTACAGAGTTCTGCCGGTAATCATTTTTTTCGTTTTGACATATACTTTTTGGTGAAATAAAAAAAATTGGAATCGCAGTTCAAAAACATGCTCAAAAATGCAAAAAAGAAAAATGACTCTTGCAGAAATGAGTTTTTCAGTAATTATTGTTGATAGTTTGTTTAAATTTAAAGAAAATTCAAAAACTGATTACACCTTTCGATTGTACGGAAAAAATACAAAAGAAACTGTGTCTCATTGTTTGACCCGAAATTTTATTTTTGTACAGTATTGCTATAAACATAATTTTTTTTTTCGTAGGATCGATTAATGTACTTATTTTTTTTAACTTTGAATTGAATTCATAGATGTATAAGCGACTCTTTAATTAAATTATGTAAAATTCAGATTTTTGCTTTCAAAATTTAAAAAATATTTACAAAGGATATTTACAGTTAATAATACTAGGCGAATCTTGGTCTCCGCCGCCCCTGCTCACGCATTTATTTTTTTTACGTTTATTATAAGCCCCTTTACCATTTCCACTTATAAAAGTCCAGGTAACAATTTTTTTTTCTCTAAGTGTAATTTGGTTGGACTACTACCTATTTATTAACAAAAACTACTAAGAATGTAAATTTAAATGTTTTTAACAATTCTAATCAAACAATCTAAAATTTCAAAATATTGATTGAAGTCATATGTCGCATAACATAACCTATCTTTTTATGAATCAAATCTGGGCGGGCTGGCGCAAATAAATGTTCTTTGAGCTGGCGGGCATAAAGTGCTATGAGCAGGGTTGCCAGATAAATTTTTTCTATTGTCGTCAGCAGATGGAAATACAGTAGCCAAAAAGTCTGATTGAAAAAAAGTTCTTAAAAAATTATGTTATTTTTATAGGACTAAACATTATGAAAGAATATTTAAAAATCAGACATAAAAGAGTAACAAAATACGAATTGGACTGCAAAGAAAATAGTTTAACGCAGATTCGAATCAGAAATTTTATATTTTATCTTTAAACAAGTGACACTTTATACAAATAATTACTACTGTCGTATAAAAGTATAAAAATCGTTAGTTGCTATGTGAAATTTTGGCANTAACAAAATACAAATTGGACTGCAAAGAAAATATTTCAACGCAGATTCGAATCAGAAATTTTATATTTTATCTTTAAACAAGTGACACTTTATACAAATAATTACTACTGTCGTATAAAAGTATAAAAATCGTTATTTGCTATGTGAAATTTTGGCAGCCATTAGAGTACGGTGTCATGTCGCCAAAATGGCGATAAATCGCTACATTTGACAACTCTGTCTATGGGGCAGGTGAACAATCACGGTCCGTAAAGAGACGGTCGCGGTCGCCGCATAAGTCAATCAGCCAATAAAAAGCAAATAAGTCACCAAATTCCTCAGTTTATCTTCGTTCATCCGTCATCTCTTTCTGACTCATTGCATATCCTATGTATAAGAAAATAAGAGGCAAATTTAAAATTGTCATTTTTCTTGTGCCACGCTCCTTTTAACATGAAATAATAAATTTAATCAGTTATGATTATGATTAATTAACAGGTTAATTTGAGTCTAAAATGTTACAATATTCTCTTGTCTCCAAAATAGCACATCGTTCAATAAGTCCAGGGACTAACTATGAAAACAACATTTTATCCGCAAAATTCTTTATTATTCATCAACATAATCTCCTTCAAGTGTAATACAATCATTCCAACGCTTCTCTAACTTTTCAATGCCATGTTTGTAGAACGATTTGTCTTTTGACTCAAAATGAGCCTCAGTAGCAGCGATCACCTCCTCATTCGAGCCAAATCTTTTTCCCTGGAGCATCTTTTTGAGATCCGCAAAGAGCCAGTAGTCGCTGGGGGCCAGATCCGGCGAGTACGGAGGATGGGGAAGCAGTTGGAAGCCCAATTCGTTGAATTTGGTCATCGTTTTGATTGACTTGTGGCACGGTGCGTTGTCTTGATGAAAGATGACTTTCTTCTTCTTCATGTGTGGGCATTTTTTTTGATATTTCGGCCTTCAAACGATCCAATAACACCATGTAGTAGTCGCTATTGATGGTTTTTCCTTTTTCGAGGAAGTCAATGAAAATTATACCATTCGCATCCCAGAATACGGACGCCATCACTTTGCCGGCCGACTGTTGTGTTTTTGGACGCTTCGGGCGGCTTTCACCGGTCGTACGCTATTCAGCTGAGTGCCGACTTGACTCCGGAGTGAAATGGTGAATCCATGTTTCGTCCACTGTCACATATCGACGCAAAAAATCCTGTTTATTGCGAGTAAACAGTGCCAAACAGCTCTCCGAATCATTGATACGTTGTTGCTTTTGTTCCATTGTGAGCAAACGCGGCACCCATTTGGAAAAAACCTTTTTCATAGCCAATTTTTGGTGCAAAATAGTAAATGCACTACCAGTTGATATGTTCACCATCTTAGCTATCTCGCGCACTTTCATTTTGCGGTCACCCATCACGATTTTCAATACTTGCTTGGTGTTTTCGGGAGTTACTGCCTCATTTGGCCGACCCGAACGTTCCGCATCATTTGTATCAGCACGACCGCGTTTGAAGTCAGCATACCACCGACAAATGGTTTTTTTCGACGGAGTAGAGTCCGGATAACGTTTTTCAAGCCATTGCTGAGCTTGAACAGTGTTTTTTCCCATTAGAAAACAATGTTTTATCAACACACGAAACTCGTTTTGGTCCATTTTTTCACGATTGCAAAGGTAGCGTCACTTTAACTACTATAGCTTTCTTGGTTATGTTTCGAATTACATTTGACACATCTCATCTAAAGGTTGGTACTTCTGAACCTTGGTATATACATGGCATTATTAGCGCAATCTCTATGCTAGTCCCGGGACTTATTGAACGATGTTTTATAAATTGTGTACAATTTATATGATCTGCTTTTGTCTTTGAATGAAAAAAATTAAAGGAAGAGGAGGAAATGTTATTCTCACAGAACTTTTGACATATCATTTAATTTTAAGAAAAATTGTCAAGTTTACAAAAATATTAAAATCACATTTCGATAGATACTGAAAATTTGTAGTCGCTTTTCTAATAATCACATCAATTTGTTATACAACAATAACAATAAATTTAGTCCTTTTTGAAGTGAATACAATCAGTTAAACTAGAAATTTAACATTTAACCTGTTTTCTTTAAGTCTTTTTCTTGATAAACACTACACCATCAACTTATTAAAAACTATTATCAATAACTAACTAATTACTGCAAAATACCCAAACAACTATAAAAGATTTACTACTTGGAAAAATGCAAAATTACTAGTTAATCGCATGTAAACAAGCATAAATCCTAAAGGTTATAAATCTTAGCTGTTTGTTTTACTCATGATTTTGGAAACATAACGCGTTATACGATCCGAAATCTAGCAATCTGATTGGTTTCCATCGGATCGCAACACGTTATGATTCCGAAATCATGAGTAAAAGAAAAGGGCTCTAAAGGTGTGAACGTAGTATGAGATAAGCCACGCCCATAATTTGTCTATTACTCGACCGTCTTTTTTATGGACCGTGAATAACAATAATTACATTTTGATATCAGAATGAAGCGAGGCGAGCGCCATCTGTTACAGAGTGTCCAAAGTTGTAAACATATTTTATTTACTATCTGCAATCGGATGTGTAAATAATTTTCAGTTTTCCATGTCGGTGAATTCTTACGATTTTCAAATATGATGCATTTAAATATTAAACCATTTCTAGACTTGAATTTTGTTAAAGTACCTTCAGAAAACCTCAAATTTCCTAATGACATATTTTAAATAACCGTTTTGATCTAAAAAAAAAGTTTTTAGCCATAAACAGTTTCTCAAAGAAAATTTTATTTCTGATATACTAGCGAATATTTTCTAACCAAATTATGTCATTAGGAGCTCCAACAAGTGCTAAACTCTTACAACTTTTCATTTGCAATAGATTTAGTTCCTTTAAATTTATTATCTTTGAAATAATTTGTTGGTGGAGCCATCTAGTTTTCCTCTGTCAGAAGTGGTCGTCTTAAATCCGTTTTCCTCGGAAATTGAGCATTTTATCCAAAGAAATAAAGAGTACCTCTTTTGTAAAGGAAATGAAGATCTATCATATGTTGACGACTAAAATTTTATGATGATATTTTAATGAGCGTTAATTGTGTCAAAATTCATAATTTTCCTTGAACCCGTTTCGAAAATATTTTAAAAAATTATTTTTTTTGAGGCTCCCATGTCCATTTGAAAAAATATTCTTATTTTTGGCTATATAATCAAGTGATATATTATTGGACACTAATTATGAGACACCCTGTATATAAGAAAGCTCTAAATTTGATAATATTGATGATATTTTATCAAAAATGTTAATTAAAATGTTAAGCAATACAACGCATACTCGTTAATATTCCGCCACGTTTTTTTGAATGCCACGAAAATAAAAAGCTTTATTAGGCTGTCTTGCAGGATTGCTAAAATAAACAATGTTTAAAAAAATACACACGCTTAAGCTGGAATTATGGCTTTCGTAATGGTATAAGTTTTAACTTATTTTAGATAGACGATTATAAGTTAAAAAATGCAGCATGACAAGTTTATAGACACGCCATTAGAAAAGAATGAAATTACTTATACAATTAAAACAAAGTGTCCCTCAAAGCGGCAAAATTTTCATATTTTTTATTTCAAAGTGTATAATGTTTAGTTATCTTATTACTGAATGTTAAGTTTCAATAAAATATATGTTTGCTGATATTTATTTTCTTACAAATCTAGAGCCACTAAACATGCGTGCAATGCATTAAATCGAATAATATATCCTTCTCCGTCCCCTGCGCGTTTGCAAGCCTGAACCCATCTCGCTCCCACACAGCACATGACGTCCCTGGGATATCCTCATTTAGTCCTATATATCCTAATCGGGTATCTCAGTCCTCAGGATATCTTCATGATATTTATTTAAGACAAGTAGATCCTATCAATATCCTAGTTGGGGATATCCCAGGTAAATCTAGACAGGATGTCCTGGAAATATCCTATGAAGATATTAAAAGTCGAACAATCTCCAATTTTGGGATATCCTAGGCAAATTCTAGAGTGATCCCATCCTGGGATGGTTCTTGGCTTGGCAGTGATGGTGCATGCGCAGTATGACATATTATGACGTATGAGCCGTATCTCGCCATTTTCTGTGTTTTCTTTGTTTTATAAGTGCGTGACTCAATGACGATTTTATTAATTTGAAAAGTGGAAAGTGAAATTTAAAGCTTGTTAAAATAGTTAAGTGACGTGCATCAACCATCTGCTGGTAGAAGTAAGTATTTAAACTACCTTTGGTATTAAGGTATTAATATCGTAGAATAAACATATAGGTTAGAATCGTATATAGTATTAACTAATTTTGTTCTTACTGTTTGTATCATGCAATAATTATATAATGCCTAAAGAACGTATTAAAAAAAAACATGTTTTCAGATATTTTTTATATAGAGCCTAATACCTACCATTCAAAAATTAGTATAGTTTTTAATCACCATTTGTAATAGATGTGTATAAGTGGTATCGCCAAATCTACATAATATGTTCAAATCTATAATTTTTAGTTCTGAATGTGTTGTATATAGGTGTTCTGACAAAGGATTGTATTGTAACCCATAAATTTAATTAATTTGTTATAGTTCTCTGTCTGTAATATTTGTACCAACATTGTAAGTTATAAGGATTACATTATAAATCGTAGGCAGAATTACGTATTATCTATTAGAATAGCTTAAATTTGATATCAACAGATTATAATGCATAGTTCATGAAATTAGAATAGTCTTGTTAAATGTATTTAATGAAAATTTTTGTTTTGTCACTTGTCTACAATGTAAATGTATTATTAACATATTTTTTTCTACAAATTTACAGCTGGAATTTCACAAGGACTTCATAATCGCAGTCCTTACACCTGTACATTTGAATGCCTGAACGATTTTTATGAGTCAGATGGTGATGTTTGATATTTTCCCTGTATTTTGTTATGTAATCGCAGTCATTACACTCGTTTTACAGCTGGAATTTCATAAGGACATTACATAAAAAATTGCCCAGAAAAAGATAATGGATAGAGCATTAAAACATGCCACGGCATGCAAATGAGAAACTATAAGAAGAGACCAGATCAACAGCACATAAGGAATAGTTATACATATAATACAAATAATAACTTAGTAGTGTATATAACTTTGTTTATATTCTGTAATAAAAAAAGTTGGTTTATATGTATCATAGAAATGACGGTCATGATTACCGTCGCGCAGCAATGAAAAATCAAATGGAAGTAGAGCATATTTACTATGCATTTTTGAGTCTATTTAATCCACCCGTAACCAAATCACTGCATTTTATCTTATGTTTACGTGTGGTGTAAAATTTTTTTGCCTGCGTATTTCTTGTAGGTATGTTATTTGAAAGATTGTAAAAATTTAAATTAGATTGTAAACATTGTAAATACAGACTAACAGCACTTGCAATGCTATCTATTGAAAAATTAATAGTATGAGAAATTCAAATTTTAATGAATAATTAAGTTTACTTCTGTCAAAAGCAAAATACTGAATTTTCACTACAAAAAACTACACTAAAAAAATATTTTAATATTACTTAAAATAAAACTACCTAATGCTATTCAATTTTTTTAAAAATAATTTTTACTTAAATTTTTCCGCACTCCCTGGTATGGAAGTCAAAAGCCGCCACTGTGTTTAATGGTTTCAGAAATGAGCCTGTCTTTACTGCAACCACACAGTAAATGAATGATGTCACTAGAAACACCCTTTCCCAAAATCCCTTTTATCTAAAAAATGGCATAAAACAAAGGATTGTTTCAGATATTCTTAACAACTTTTTACGAAAGAAATTCATCATTCAAGTTCATCTTCGGCTCCATTTTTTTTAAATTTCGTAACGTTTTAAGGAAACAAAATTGTATTACGATAACTTGATCTAAATAGGATTATTCTGTGTTCCATTGGTTTCTCGACGCCCTGTATAACTACCTACTATTCCTCAAATTCGCACTGAGACAATAAGAAAATCGTTAGCTTTGCCTCTCCTGGCTATGACCCTGCTATAGATAGGTGGGTTAAAGTTAAAAATCAATAATACGTACTTACAGCAGAGTCGTCTCAGATCAATAGGCTATTTCGATTGAGCTTACCAACATACCCGGTATGTCAGTTGAGAGTGGTCTATGGTTGAGAGATACATACTCAGATTTTTGATAAACTCATTTGAAAGGGCCTAATGATAGGAACGATATAAACCGTTCCAATAAAATATCGTTACGCAAATACCGATATATAAAATCATTTGTGAGCGACTAACCGTTAGTGGTACTACTTGATTAAATTGGAAAATTTTCATTAGAACTTGAAACAGTTTTATAGAACTTGTTCGTTGTCACCGAAATAAAACTCATATATCATATAGTTAGAAAATAAACCTGCATCTGCCGTGCGGCGGGTGTGATTCATCCTTCTAAAAAATCAATAGTCGTATCAGAGGAAAAGTGAGTAAATGAATATAGTGCAAATATGTTACCTGATCCAGAATATTTTGGAATATTTTATCATGAAGCCTACAAGGTCTTACCATCACAATTAAAGTACGTATTTCAATAAATAGTAGTTTGATAGATCTTAATTTACGTTTAATTTTCAGAAAAAAAATTGATTGGAATAAATTAAAAAAGAAATTAACAAAGTTTCGCAATAAGCCTAGAAATAAAATTGATGTATTTTACGACAATGACACAAACGTTCCTCCTGAAATTGAATTGCCTGGAAATGCATCCGCTTTTGCTGTATTTGCATCTATTCGATTAGCAGTTTTAGATAGGTGGATGCACCATGCAAGTGAAGAATATTTGCACAGTAGCTATAGTGCTCCTATACAAGATGCTGAAATTGAAAGTGATACTGAAGATAATTCTCAAAGTTGCTGTCATCATTCTGTAAAAATTTCAAAAGTTGTGGGTTTAGGTTTGAGATCTGTATTCGAATTAATTAGAGAAAGTCGAATAAGTCACCCCACTCTTTGCAGCAAAGCACTGCTGGCATTATTAAATGTTTTACAAGGACAATCGCCAGAAGGTTTAAAATCTGAGCCTTCCGAGGTTATAGATCCCTTATTTGATTTACTATTGGATTTAGCCACTCTTCACGGACCTGAAAGTTCTGTACCGAACGATGGTACTCATTTGACAGCAATAGCCTGCACGTGTTTATTATCTTTAATAATAGTAAGAGGAGACACAGGAAAATTTCTCTCTGCTACTGCAGCTTTATTAATGTGTCCACGAGCTCTTGCTCTACAAAATATTAAGGTAAGTTAACATAACAATTAAATGGTGGAATAGAAAAAAAATTAAATCCAACAAAACAACATTTTATTTAAAAAAACTAACACAATATAAACTCAGAATCATAAATATTTCACATTGTACAGGGTGTCTGGTAAATATATGGCATACTCACGGGCGTGTATAGGGGAGGTTAAAATAACCCTAATTTGTCATAAAAAAATTTCCAAAAATGCCTCACATCGGCGATTTACCTTTTCGGCTTTAACTTTTGAACCGACGGCGACGTGTATAGTTTAATGAAATTTTAATATTTTATATAGGCCATAAAGGCTCATAAAACCATACTACAGTATTGTTTTACACTGTAAGAAAAGTCAGGAACGGACTTGCCACCACACTCGTTTGGCCAAAATTTTGACAGGTGTAGTATATGCCGAAAACTGTACATACTTTGTAAGTTTAAATACTTTGGTCTTTAAAACGTTTATCAAAGTTTAAAACGTCACGTTTTCAACTTTGATAAAAATGTCGATTTTGTCGTTTTATTATCTTTTGAAAATGTAGGTTTGGGCTCTGTAGGAAAAATAGTGATATTAAATAATAAAGTTGTTACTCTTGTAAAATTTTGCAAAAGGACGTGGTCTACAACTGAAATTAAAAAGTGCCATATTCTGTAGTAATTATTACCATACATCAAAGAAAGCTGGAACATTCATATTCATATAAAATAAATGTGTCTAAATCTTTCTGTTACTATTGCAGACTTCTAAGAACTCACATAAAAAAGAGAAAAAATAGTAAAAAAATATGTTTACTAATATCACATCACGTATTCAATATAAATAAAATAAATACATATTCTTTTTGTACTAATGAATACAATCTATTTAATGTGCATGTAATATCTTAAATAGTGTTCTTTAGTGTTTAGAAACATTTATTTGTAAGTAAGGTGCACATTACAACTTTATTTAACCTGTTATCATACTCGAACTTTTTTTCATGCCTCAATGTCTATAGTCGCATTACTTCAAGAGAATAATAAAATTTGATATTTTTTATCAAGGCGACTATAAAGAAGGGGCTTCCCTGAAAACAATTTTTTGTGATGATGTTTATAAATCATCAATTATTAAAAACGTGTATCAAACTACTTCTTAAAAAATATATTTGAAAAGAAAATTGTGAACAGAGATCATTGCCAATTTTCAGCCTTACATTGCACTTCCATATCCTTAACTAAGAATCTTTGAAATGCCCTTGTTATTTTCGGGCTAGGCTCTGTGGGGACAAACCCGCTGGGCCTACCCTGATGTTAATTTCGGTTCTTATTGTTGGTTCTCGAACCGCTCCTCAGAAATTGGTGGTCCTTTGAGACGTTCCGCAATGAACTTTGTAACTGGTGGCATCCAATGCTTCCAAACATTTCATCATTCTTCACTGTTGACATTCTTAGTTTTGACACTGTAAAAACTTTGAGCATTGCCGATGATATCAGTACAGCTGCGCGTGCCTCTTGTCTGGAATGGAATCCCCGGAATCGTTACGTGCGACTCCATACCTCCGCATGGGATGGTGGGTGCTGCCTCACGTTCTTCTGTGGCATCGGTTTATCGTATACTCTGAAAATGATATCTCGTATTTTTCTCTCACGGCGTTACGAAGATATCAAGGTCCTTAAGAATAATATAGGGTTTTACGATCTGATGAGGTAGGAAGCACTGGAAATTAAACAACATTCAAGTAATATAAATGGTGGCGAAGATGTTCAGATGATTTTTTTAACAACAATCAACGCCGTAAGGGGAGAATGCGAGATCCACTACTGCACGGGCCTGAAAGTATACGCAACGACGCCGGCCATACCGCAGACTAACCTGAGAGACCCACCTATATCCATAGAGTCGCGCAGTACGAGATAACGCCCTCTACTATACTCCGTAGGACTAGAGACGCAGAGACTGCAATGTAAATCTGTAGCTGGCCATTTAAAAATTGTCATTGCATTGTCTATTCTTGACTAAGTAACACCATGTAGAAATGCGGTAGTTGTATTAAGTAACAGTATAAATTAATTGAAACTTTTTAGATGTCCACAGTGTTGTGTTCACTACAAAGAAGCGTTTATGGAGTACTTCTTGAGAAGAATATCAGACCTGACTGGATTACACATGGTGTTCTGGATAATTCAGTAATTGATTCTTTCTGTCTCAAACTTCCCAATGAATTAAGCGGAAAACAGATAATTATGAAAGCTCTAGCTTGTGATGGATGTTACTTTTATTTATTTTCATCGAAAGGTTTATTTAAAATAGGAAGTGGTTTTGGAGGTACTATAAAAGGCCACATTATGCTATGGAAACCTGATTTTTATCCCAATGACAATGGAGTTCTGGTGCACTGTGGAGTAAGTCATTAGCGTTGTTTTTTTAAATTGCTTAATGTAAAAAAAATCTTTAGAAAACAGAAGAAGTAGTCGTGAGATCAGTTACATCAATTTTTGCTCTTTATTGTAAACATTTGTAGCGTAATATACTTACGTATCTTACAACCCTGGAAATAGGCGCGTAAAGATAACCGTCTGGTCTATAGTCCATTCAGTTTATAAAAAAGTATTATTAATATTGGAAAATGCATACGTGCGTGTATGCGGGGTGGGCGTGCTCCTACCTAATACGACACCTTCCCTTTTTGGCAGGTGGACTTCGGGGTTGGCCCATGTTTGAACGGCCGGCGTCTTGCTACTCGTAGAGTGGATCCGATGCAGCATAATTGCAGATTGCAGATTTCGTAAGAACCGATGGCGTCTGATGATCCTGATGTCTTACGCAATCGGAGTCGTATGGGGACTTCCCTGGGTGGATCATGTACTTCGGCGGTGACGGTGAATGTATGTGATAGTGGTCCAGGACAATGGTCATCATCATTGTGCTGACCTGATGAAGAACCCTTGGGATCTGTGTCATCACTGGAGTTGTCGGTGAAAACTTCTCCTCCTTCTTAGTCTTCTTCTTCCTCTTCCTACGCTGTCTTTCTGATGGCTATGGGGAATGGACTGCTCAAGCTGAAGCGAAAGGGTTTGAGTGGTTGCACTCCCATGACTAATTCGCGGGGTTGAAATGTAACAGCTGGTTTCTGGTCTTTGTTAGGGAAAGTGTTAAAGTTTAATTAGTAAACTCTAATCTCGTGAGGTCGCGTTCTTATGTCGTCATGTGACTTCCTTCGTAGATGTTGAAAAGCTGGTATCTCCCACTCTCCTCTCTTTCTCCCTTAGGAGTGCCTTGGACGGGGTTTCTCCTGTTGCTCTATTTCTCCGGATTCTCATGATGCTGGCGAGGGCTCGCGAGACATGTAAGTCCCTGTTCTTCCTGCGCGATTGACGGTACATCAGAACCTCAAGAACGCTCTTAAAGTCGGCGGCCGTTATCGGAGATTATTTGTTTGAGGTCCCCGTATCTTTTAAATATTTCGTCCTCCAGGAAGTGACATATAGCGGTGACTTCACTGACAGGAACGAGTTTTGCTTGTACCCACTTGGTAAAAATATCTTCTACGATTAACATGAGTACACACGTTAGGGTTTGATACCGAAAATGGCTGCATACACTTCTAACTCATTCGCATGCTACTTCTGTTCGGTCTGGGTGAGCGTCGCACTGGCATATGAAATGATTTGTTTGTTCCTAAGTTCGTCTTTCTGGTATAAGACGGCTCCTAAATCAAGTGATGATGTGTCTATTTGTAGAAAGAATCTTCTATCGTACACAGGCCGGTACAGCTCTAGTAACTGTGAGACGTGGTGCTTTATTGCATCTCTTGCGCCTCTTGACAGGCGGTGGTCTATGTGAACTTGCGATTATTCTAGACTAGGATTGTCAATTCGCGTGCCCAATTGCAGATGAATATAAGAAGACAATCACAACATTGGCACAAAATTAAAAATCTATTGAAAATTATTTAATGCAAACTTCGCAGAAGTTGACGAACAAATTAATTATGTTGTTACTACACTATTCAAAATGAGCTTACTTAACTCTTTGTAAATCTAAATCACACTAAAGAAGTTTTAAATGAACTAGAGAATGTATTGCTTTTGTATCATGGAATCAAGTGCATAACTCAATTTAACCAAAGAACAATCTAATGCACATATTAGAACTAGCAAAAGAACCTTTAACAGTCAAATATCCTAGAGCTCAATCATTTTCAAAATTACTGTTCGTATTTAGGCGCTTCGGCACATTTTAGTGACGAATAAATTATTTTTGTAGTTAGTATGCCAACAGCAGACATTTATTCCATTTAATCCCTGTTCCTATACAAATTCTTATAATTATCCAACCACTCGTTACCTTGGAATGAGTACCGAACAACAATCCTGGCATGTCTAAAAATCGAGAATATTTACATCTACCATACACCCAGAACGATATCTCCCTAGTCCAATTGTTGTCCTATGTTAACCACAAAAACTGTCAGGCTCACCCTGTAATGAGCAAACTAGTAGCGGCAATGTTAGAAGAAATTCATGTGCGAGTCAGTCAGGTTCAAAATTGTCAAAAAAGAGTCTTAACAATTAATCAACCGTTAGTCCTGCGACTAAATAAGTACATTCCATTGAATAGAATAATGTAGTGTAATCGTAGCAAATCAACGATTCTTGGCCAAAAACCTATGGCAATATTAAGATCTGTTTATACAACTAGAATGCTATGTAAATTTAAATGCATATTTTGTATGCTCTCAACATCAGTCACATGCCATTGTTTCAGTTAATACTAGGGCAGATTTAATTGCTTTGTTAAAAGACACATAGTAGAATCTTTATCAAATACAGTAGACATAGCAGATAAAATATTAAATTTAGACGTGGAAGAGACAATAAAAAAATAGTACCTAATAATATTGTTGAATATGAAATAACAATTAACAATGTCACTAACATTCTAGGAGAAATTGAACCAATATTTCATTGGTTTGTAAATCGCAACATAACTATAAAGTAACGTTAAATAAATGTTCTATTTACAAAATGATGCAGTGGTTTGACTGGGTATATTTATCGTCTAAAATATAGATAAAAGCCAATTTAGGCCAGAAAAGTAACTTTCTCGTATTGTTTTCTGATGGTTGCTTAGGAAATTATAAAAATTGGGTAGGTATTTTAGGATCTGAAATTACACCGAGAGAGATTCTTGAACGATTTCAGAAAATATTTTTCCCAGCAAGCTAGAAAGTTCACTTTCTAATCATTTGGAAGGTTAGACAAAAATTGAGACACATGCGTTAATGATTTTGAATTCAAGTTTTGTCTAATCTTTTAACCATCTAATCAGTTCATGCTTTTATCTATAATTATATAATGATATTTTCAGGGCAAAATCTATCTTAAATTATCTGGAAGACATAATGGTGAAATTCTCACAGTTGATAAAAATAGTCTTTTAGTAACTGGGTCGATCTTACTACATAACAAGGATGCTTCCTCATCTATTATATTTTCCGATGGTGACTATTTAGGAATAATATCACCAGGAAAAGATGTAAGTTTATTCATTTCATATTCAACTTATTTGAAAGCTGTTTATTCTAGGATAGCTTTGTGGTTAGAACTTTAAATCAGAATATTTCTCCAGCACCTGTTATTAACGAATTGCCATTAAAACTAGTGAAAAAATGTATTGAAGTATTCGGTACTGCTTTTTTTGAAGAGGAAACTGGAAATTGTTCATTCAACGTAGAAAATGAAGAGGAAGTTGCTGCGATGGCTTTCGGAAAAGAATTTGGACTTCTTAGAACTTTTACGGGAAAGGTATTTGCTGTTTTAGATTGGAAACATTTCAAACAATTCAACTTTATAATAAAATTGAGAAAAGTAGCTCATTTTAAACGCAGTACCAGTGGCAACGACACGAAAAATAATGTGGGCAAAATTATGTAAACCTTTCATCTGTCATTATTTTAACAAAGTGTCTGAAGAGGGTTTGTACGGAAATACGAAAATGTAATATTTTGTCTTAAAACCTCGCTTCAGAATTTTTGAGAGATTCAAAATCGTTTAGGCGATTTGGAAAAAAGTAAAACTCTGCTAGTCCTCACAACAGTTTTGGATCCATGTTTTAAAATTGTCGGATTTTCTAATGATAGGGTGTAACCCTATCTGTGAAAGTTGTTTGAACATTTAATTTCCAATAAAATTCGTGAAATAACTTCAGTTTTCACTTAATCTTCCATTGAATTATACTCAAATTCAAATGACGTGCTTTCAGTGTGACCCATTTTGACAAAAAAAAGCAACGACTGTTAAATTTAGTGGAACGCACTTTTCACGTGGCATCATAGAGGTGCGAGATATTTGAGAGATGATTCACTTGAGAGAAATGAAGTCTATTTCAATTGATGTCGAGAACACGTATAACCATTTCCGAGATCCTTGACTTATAGGCAATAGGTTTATAGGACGTAGATGTTATAAAATAGTAGAATGCGTCCAAGCAATTGGAAATGTCGACGTAATAATTGCTATATTAATTATAGATTACAAGATGAAATAAATATACTATATTTACATTTTAACTGTAATGTCTATGCCAACAGATTTTGTTTTAATTTTATAAATATATCTTAAAATAGCGACGCTATTGATAGTATAGTTTTAAGAGTTAAACATTTTTTAACTAGTTGAACTTTTATATTTATTTACAGAAATCTGACAATCTCTGTCGTTATGTAGCACTGGTAATAAAATAAGAATTAATTTCATCAATGTTACCTATAGAGTCCGGTATTTCACCCTCTATAATTTTTATTTTTCACCTAACTACATAATTTAATCTTCAATGAATTGCATTACTATGGTAGAGTTACATTGTGCCAAGTTATACCAATGATTGTTGGACAACTGATTAAAAAGCTTCACATCCAATCTTTGAAGGATATATATATAGACCAGGCAATAAAGAGAAAAATATCTAGATTTTCGCGGCCCGGTCCGATTTTTATGCGGTTTTTTGCATTTTGGTCTGAAAGACGGTTGGAAAAAAGTCCCGCCTTTTTTATTATCCGGAAGTGGCGGAAATGCATCGCGGGTGCATAAAGTGCATCGCATCTGAGAAACTTGCCAAAGTGCACGAAATACCGCAAAAATTGGTACTCGGGGGTTTTGGGGGGCGCAGAATTCGAATATGCATATATCCAGTCTACCCGACCCCCCGGGGGGCGACTTCCGGCCGCCTGGGAGGCGCGGGGGGCGCGTGGATTGCAAGGTTCTCCGAATGACTGGAAAAATGGATCTCGGGGGTTTTCGCGGGTGCTGATTCCGAATTCGAGAGTGAAAAATATCCCCTGTGCTCGTGATGGTGGGGGAGGGCGGAAGGGGGGTGGGGGTATGAAATCTAAAATTCTCGAAATGACTGGGAAAATGTATCTCGGGGGTTTTCGCGGGTGCTGATTCCGAACCTGAGGGTGAAAAATATCCCCTGAGCTCGTGGAGGGGGCGGTGGGGGGTAGGAGGGTATGAAATCTAAAGTTCCCGAAGTGACTGGAAAAATGGATCTCGGGGGTTTTTGCCGGTGCTGATTCCGAATCTGACCCTGCCAAATGCGTCCGATGACTATTTCTGATTTCACTTACTGCGTATACAATATACATGTATGTGCGCGTCCTCGCTTCATCTGTCTCTTCCTCTTTTCTGGGACCCCTTCCCAAAAATTCCACTGTTATGTATAGGTACCGCCAGACAGCTGCGCGCATCCGTATACCTGATATTCGAGAGCGTATACAGCGGGAATTTCGAAAAGCAGCATCTCAGAATATCGAATTTCGTGCTCTTCTCATTTTTCCCCCGGGGCCTGATTGTCCTAATATATCACTAACATCACACATTATAATTTTCTATCCCCAAAATACTCTTTACCAGTTCATGAATATTATAAACCTCCCCCTACCCCCCACTGCCCCCTCCACGAGTACAGGGGATATTTTTCACACTCAGATTCGGAATCAGCACCCGCTAAAACTCCCGAGATACATTTTCCCAGTCATTTCGAGAACTTTAGATTTCATAGCCGCCCCCCCCCCCCCACTGCCCCCTCCACGAGTACAGGGGATATTTTTCACACTCAGATTCGGAATCAGCACCCGCGAAAACCCCCGAGATCCATTTTTCCAGTCATTCGGAGAACCTTGCAATCCACGTGCCCCCCGCGCCCCCCAGGCGGCCGGAAGTCGCCCCCCGGGGGATCGGGTGGACTGGATATATGCATATTCGATTTCTGCGCCCCCCAAAACCCCCGAGTACCAATTTTTGCGGTATTTTAGGAGCACTTTGGCAAGTTTCTCGGATGCGATGCACTTCTAGATGCACTTTATGCACCCGCGATGCATTTCCGCCACTTCCGGATAATAAAAAAGGTGGGACTTTTTTCCGACGGTCTTTCTGAACAAAATGCAAAAAACCGCATTAAAATCGGACCGGGCCGCGAACATTTAGATATTTTGGGGTAAATCGTTCTTTATTGCCTGGTCTAATATGTTAAAGGTCATTTTAGAAAAAAATTACGTCCTGAAAATTTGCAGTCGCTATTACATCCTTATAATAAATATAATTTAAAGGACCACGCACCAAATCAATGAAAAATGGATTTCGCCAAACTGTCTGAAATTATAGTATTTTGAACAAAGGTTTTCATGATCATAAAGTCATCATAAAAGTTCATTGGTAGGAGACGATTCTGTAAAAGAATTTCTATGTGAAAGTTGTTGGATTTGTGATAAAGTACCTTAACGCGACCTTGTCTCTGACCCTTGGTCAAGGTCAAAAATCATTCGAAAGTCAACTCAGAATGATTCAGATGGGCAATTTTCTTTTTTATTGCTGCAGCTTTTGGTCTTCTGAACAAAAGGTCATGCGATCTAGAAATGGCTAGTTTTTAACATACAGAAATGTCATGCTAAGTTAAGAAGTGTTCTATTAAAGCTGTTAGGGTTGGGATGAAATAAACTTATGTCATTACAAAACAACGATATTTTTTCAATTTTTAAAAAGGAAAACAATGTAAGGATGATTTATATATATTTAAGTATACAGGCTGTTACAAATTCGCTTCTCACTACAGGGATCTCGGAAACAGTAAGAGGTACGAAATAGCTTAAATGGGGGCAAAGTTACTAACATGATTAGTTTTCGAAATATTTGAAAAAAACCGAAAGTTTGGAAATCCGTTTTTATTTCATTTCAGCCTTGTTTGAGGTGTTATTGGAAAAAGGACACTTTCTCATGGTCACTTTTTGTCCTCTATCGAACGGCATAATTAATTTTTGTATGTAACGTTTCGTCTATCCAGGACCATCATCAACTTCATTTTTTTAAATACGACCCTGGAAATTTTATTATAATTTTTGCAAGCCTTCATGACCCCCAATATTGTACTGCCTCAGCCCGAATCAGATTTAGACGTTTTGTCTCGAAAAATTCATTTTCAGTGTATTTGTTCCAAATTTATCTAAATTTTTTATTAAGATTTCTTTGTTTATTGAATTATCGTACACTGTAAGTGTCCTTAGACCCTGTGAAATCCATCTAATTATTTAAACTATTACCACCACGCGTTACAATAAAACATTTATTATTATTAATTATTACCCTCACTTGGTCATACATGCATAACTCATAACTTGTTGCGTCAAAATTAAAACATTATTACAATTTTAATTTTATTATGACAAATTAATTCTTAAAAATGCATATGAACAACCAAAACGTCAACTGAATTATTCTTTAAAAAATTTCAGTAATGTTCAAAAACATGTTCGTTTTGGCAAAGGTTGAAAATGAAGATTAGTGTAATATTACCGGAATTTATTATATGTATCTGTAACTGCAACTGTGACATAGCATGTCAGATGTATTTGTATGAATATAATAGATCGGAATTTGTTTGAATTTTGAGCAGTCGAGAAGCCTAGAAATAACTATGAACACGGGAATAAAACTAATAATTTTTTATTTTAATGCGTGCTGGTAATAGTTTAAATAACTAGATGGATTTCACAGGGTCTAACGACACTTACAGTGTACAATAATTCAATAAACAAAGAAATCTAAATAAATAATTAAGATAAATTGGGAACAAATACACTGAAGATACATTTTTCGAGACAAAATATTCGAATCTGGTTCGGGCTGCCTCAGTATTGGAGGTCATGAAGGCTTGCTTCAGCCAGTTTGACGGTTATCAATTTTCTATTGATTTGGTGCGTGGTCCTTTGTTAACTTGATTATTATTATAAAATAAATCTTTATGAATCTGTTCGTAAACAAACAATCATTATGGGTAGCAGTGATGAATGTAATATATTATATATATAGTTTTAAATATTTTTGTTATCATATTTGATAAATTATTTATTTAATTAAATTTTTGTAGGTTTTATACTGTGGAAAGTCTTCTGCTCTGGGTATTAAACAGTCTGGAGTTCGCACAGGGAAATGGTGCGAATTAAATTTAACAAAATCACCAAAAATTAACCACTTAGCAGTTGGCCATGATGGATTACATGCTATTTTAATTACTGAAGACGGATCGGTATTTTTTACAGGTTTGTATTATTTTTTAACAATAAAATTTTAGTAAATTTTACATTTGTAAGTTTAAAAGGGGTGTAGTCATGCCTTTAGCTTTTACTTATACTAAAAAAATATCATGGCTATGTGTAAAGTCGAATCGAGGGAGTAGTAGTAGTTGTAGTAGTAGTAGTAGTAGTAGTGGTAGTGGTAGTGGTAGTGGTAGTGGTAGTGGTAGTGGTAGT
>NW_019417474.1:118770-138862 GCF_000390285.2 Anoplophora glabripennis | reverse complement strand
GTAGCAGTAGCAGTAGCGGTAGCAGTAGCAGTAGCAGTAGCAGTAGCAGTAGCAGTAGCAGTAGCAGTAGCAGTAGCAGTAGCGGTAGCGGTAGCGGTAGCGGCAGCGGTAGCGGTAGCGGTAGCGGTAGCGGTAGCGGTAGCGGTAGCGGTAGTAGTAGACGTAATTCGATATTATTATTTAGTGATAATAATCATAATCATATACTCACTGATGAGCAACTAATTCTTAATTGCTTGACTTGCCTAGACATTCGTGATCGTGAGCCTAGGCCTATATACATACAGTTGAGCCATTGGATCTTTAGATTCACGTCATCAAGCATAATCGTATGAACTAAGATTAAAAACCGAGTTCAAATCAGTGCCAGTATTTATGAATTACTGAATTTAGAAAATAGTAAGGAATAGATTGCTTGCTGAAACAACTACGGAACTCACAGAAAACACATTTGTAAGAGCACAGAATGCAAAAAACGACGGTAGTCAAATATATGTCTACAGTTTAAGCGCACAACAAATTACAATATGTTAGTCTCTTTCTTATTCCTCATACACAATTAATAATCACTGTCGAAATTAGTGTCAGTCACACAACTCTTGAAGGCGATTGCATGTCTTTTTCTATCATTAGCTAATTTACGTTAATCTATAACTGAACGTTTGTTTTTTATACCGACGCATGTTGATGACGTGAATGTAAGGATCCAAAGGCTCAACTGTATATAGGCTGTCCGAAAATGCCGTTCGAATAATTTTCGAGGTGGTTCTACATAAGAAAATATGAAGAATAGAATTTTTCATATGAACTTATAGCAAATCAGTCCTAAGGATGTTATTACGGTTCAAATTGTATTAACAAAATAGGAAAAGTTAGTAATAAATGTTTCTTTAATCACATTCGAAAGTGATATATTTTATGTTGAAAGTGCTGAAAATATGTAGTTTGTCAAGGCTTCTTTTTAAATCAGGAATATTGCTATACATCTAACCTGCCGCGTGGCTCGAATTATTTCCATTTTTGTCCACTGTGCCTCATTGTTCTTATAACTCACTGATTAGTTTCGGAGTTAATAAATAACCTACCTTTTACAAATTTGTTTGCAACTTACTTCAATGTCATCCAATTAAGTGTTCAAATTAATAACCTCCAGTCTCCATACAACGTTCACGCACATTTTGTAACATTTCTGGAGTAACTTGGCGGCATTCGTTGACAATGCGTTGGAGTAGATATTAAAGGGAAGTAGGTGGAGTGAAATAAATTTTGCACTTTCAGTGGTCTCACAAGAAAAAGTACAAATGAGACAAATTCGGCCATCGTGCAGGTCATTCTATGGTGCATCTTCTCCCAATCCACTGATTCGAAAACCTACGATCAAGATACTGCCAAACAAGCAGGACGTAGTGTGGAGGAGCTGCATCCTCTTAGAATATCAACTGGTCTTCGAGATAATTCTCATTATTCTCTATAATGTTTGTAACGCTGGATAAATGTTCTCCAACAAATCCAGGTACATCCCCAGGGAGAGAAAAAAGGACCAACAATACTGTCACCAAAAATTTCAGCCCATACATTTAATTTTTCCGGGTGTTGTGTATGATTCTCATATCCTTGGATTAGAATCGGACTAATAACGACAATAAAATCAAGACTATTAATAGCTCGTTCATTATTTCACAAATTTCGTTCATTATTTTACAAAATTGTAGTCGGCGGTCAAAGTCATCTTCATGAACTAACTCCAAAATGTACTTCCCGTGAACATGTATATCCAAGTATTGCTGATTAAAGACTTCTGCTGTCCTATTAGCACACTGATTATTTTCATAAAAGAGTGCAATTATTTCCACCTTTTCTGGAATCAAAGAAACCATAATGTTAACTAACTGTACGGGTAACTGTGTGTGTGTGTGTGTGTGTGTGTGCGTGTGTGCGTGTGTGCGTGTGTGCGTGTGTGCGTGTGTGCGTGTGTGCGTGTGTGCGTGTGTGCGTGTNTGTGTGTGTGTGTGTGTGTGTGTGTGTGTGTGTGTGTGTGTGTGTGTGTGTGTGTGTGTGTGTGTGTGTGTGTGTGTGTGTGTGTGTGTGTGTGTGTGTGTGTGTGTGTGTGTGTGTGTGTGTGTGTGTGTGTGTGTGTGTGTGTGTGTGTGTGTGTGTGTGTGTGTGTGTGTGTGTGTGTGTGTGTGTGTGTGTGTGTGTGTGTGTGTGTGTGTGTGTGTGTGTGTGTGTGTGTGTGTGTGTGTGTGTGTGTGTGTGTGTGTGTGTGTGTGTGTGTGTGTGTGTGTGTGTGTGTGTGTGTGTGTGTGTGTGTGTGTGTGTGTGTGTGTGTGTGTGTGTGTGTGTGTGTGTGTGTGTGTGTGTGTGTGTGTGTGTGTGTGTGTGGGCGCGCGCGCGCGCGCGTGTGCGTGTGCGTGTGTGTGTGTGTCGTCATTTTCGTTTCTTGATCCTGGCTGTCCTGAAACATACTGAAATATTTCAACTCACATTACTTTGTTTTCACCACTGGAATAGGGAGAGCAGAATCCACTTGGCTGAATACTTAGGGAGGATTAAACAGTATGAAGAAAATAAATTGATTTTTGCTTTACCTTTTTAGGTACTGCTCGGAGAGGTGAAGATGGGGATCAAAGTAAAGTTAGAAGGCAGGTGAAGCCTGTAAAGCCAAAAAAAATGATCAAAATAGAGGATCATCATATTGTGGGTGGTGCATGTAATAATGGAACGACAGCATTAATCAATTCAAATGGTGAACTCATTTTGTTTGGTAAAGATACAGCTCATACAGATCCTGCAACAGGTAATAATAAGTGAAAACATGAATCAAGGTGTTATGCCAGAAAAACATAGTTTTGATATAATTAAAGTTAAGCGAAGTGGACCTAGATTTTTTATTTAGAGTAAAAGGTAAAGGGTTTTATTTAGAGTAAACAATCTACCGTGTTCTGCTTTCTTTTTTTTTTTCTATTTTAGCTTTCTCACTAACTTTAACTAAAATATTAGGATCATTTGCTCTCATCCACTTTAATCCACATGATGCTGACTCTAATAAACATGTTTTCATTTTGTATAATTTTCTGTATTGCACAACTTTAATTTTATTTTGTAAATTAGACAAATCTCGAAAATGGTTTGTTATATCTGTTACATGATTGTCCTTTGAGGCTTCTCTTATTAAATAGCGATATTGGTAAGAGATTATTCCATGATTCCTCAGGACTTGTTCGATTCTGCTAAAGTTTCGATCTAAACCTGTGCCTAATTTCAGGGAACTTATGATCAATGACAAAAATATTCATTTTAATATAAACTACTGATAGAGATAAATAATTTTTATTTTGTCTGGCATAGGAATCGCTCCAAACAATTCAATGGTCTTTATGTTTGATCAATTATTCATTATTTTCAATAAAAGTGAATAGTCACTTCTCGGGAACATCTACCAAAATATCTTCTGATAAAGTAAAATAGAATACTTTTCTACGTTGATTGAATGGATCCTAAAATTATAGAACCATATCTGCCTCAGGTAGAAAGTTTTCGATGTAGTTAGTTTATGTAATAGCATTTTTTATTGTAAATCTTATTGTTTCTATCATCATCTGTACTTTCAGTAGTATACAACAAGTGTCATGTGTTACCAATCCAAAAGGGTAGTTGAAACAGCCAGGGAAAGTCTGAGAACAAGTGGTTTTTTTTAATGTACCCGTCCCCGTTTTCACCTAGTCCGTTACCGTTCACCATCCCCTCCGTTATCGTCATCGTCATCGTCATCGTTATCGTTAGTGTCATCGTCATCACCATCATAGCCATCTCCCAAACGCGACCATATTATACCTCGTAATCCCTTCATTTGTGACTTGCTCACAGACCCCTCTATATTAATATTATCTTTAGCTTGTATTAATTCCATAAAATCCTATTAATTTCGTTATTTTCTGTTTTTATCTTTCTTCTGTAATTCTGTAATTTGTGACATACACCTTCTAAATGATTTCATAATGCCGTAGAATAATTTCTGGTCATTTAAATTGTTACATTTTATACATTAAAAAATAACTACCGGTTTTTTTTTTACTTTCAGGAATAGTGACTAGTTTAAAAGGAACAGTTATAGTTCAGGTAGTTCTGGGTAAAGCACATGGAATGGTGTTGACAAATAAAGGACACGTATACACATTTGGCATTAATAATAAGTACCAGTGTGGAAGAGATTTCATGCTATCAAAAGATGGTGAGTATTCAAACATTTACTGTTGAAGGCAGTTATTTAACAGTAGGCAAGCTTACAATGGCTTTATACAAGACAGTGGCGACAATAGCGACTAGACCGCGCCCATCCGCCATGTTGCATCCAATGTCAAATTAAAAGTAACTTTTATAAAAAATAAATTAAGTGCAAGAGTATTTTTCTTATAAATTTTACGCACAGATTTTAAGCAAATAACCCTTGGAAAGTGATTTTAAATAATAAATGAATGTAGAATCTACTGTGCAGTAGGGGAGAGTAAATACCTATATAATAATAGCAACTATTGGTTTTTATTTTCTAGGCAAGTAAAATTAAAGTATACCTACATTGCGACCTTTAAATCTTACTCTGGTGTACAGATCGTCCACCACTGCTGTCAGTGTACAGTAGGGTGACTGACTAGACCCAGCGGAGATGAGGTGGTTCTTAAGATATGATTCAGAATATACCTACTCTATGTTACACATATAAAGTAATAAAAAATAATAAATAAAGTTGGAAAAGGCGCCATACAAATTCTTATCACCCGCCAATCAACCCCAGTGCCGGTACCAATAATAACGGGAAATTGTCAACCGAGATTATCAAAAGAAAAAAAGTAACATACTAAGGTCTGTTTATTCACCCTAATGGATTCCTTACTTAAACAATTCTGAGGATATTAGTAAAATATGCTAAATTAAGGGCGATAAAATAGCGCATGCATAGATAATAGCAACGTAAGAGGGAAGAAAGTAAGTCGACGATAGCGTCGCTTGAGTTCAGGCGCAACCGCTTAACCGTAAAACGAAATAAGCATATATTTTTCCGCGATAAAAGGGGTAAATCGCTCCTTAATTTGTTTTTACAACTAGGAATATTATGTAAAAAAATGTTAATCACAATCAAGCTACCTAAAATTTACCCAGCCAAAATACAAAAAAAATACTAATAAATGTACTACTTTAAGTAAGTAAAGTGAATGCAAGTAAATGCACTGATGCAAGGCAAGCAAAGTAAATTAAATTAACTGTGCTACAATAAGCTCTAAGATCCTTACATTATAAGCCAAAAGAAAATTCAAACTAAATTAAAATAGTAAATTATATCTAATATTATTTATATATCAGGCCAATTAATAATAATACTCGGTTAAGTTAATTTATCTGTCCACTGAATTTACCAGCGATGTCTTGAAGCATATGTAAAAATGAACTAAAAGAAAAAGGTTGTGGTAACTTGCGTGCGTCCTACAGCCGTCTACGATGGTTACGTAAGCGTTCCCATGGAACCCAGGACATGGCTGGAGTAGTATAACGTTGAGCCTGCAGCTCCACAGCGGAAGAAATGGACGGATTTCACTGCATATGAACAACGTAGGAACACCAAATATTTCCCAAGGTAAACCCAAGTCAGGGGAATGGCGGCAACACGGGGACCTCTCGAAGAAGATCTCCACAGGCCTTACACGGTATCGTGCCACTTCACGTGGAGTACTAAGAACTTTATCAATTGTCCAATCTGATTCAAAGTTTCAAATTCAAACCAGAACTAGGACAAGAACGTGAACTAGAAGGAAGACGTGAACCCTATAAGTATACAAAAGAAAAGGTATATAATAAAGGGTGGGCACATTGAATAAAAATAACTATCACTAATAAACCTAAGTGTAATTAAGACTACTCATTAAATACTTCTCTAAGAAATAAATGAATAAATACCAAGGACAAATAGAAGAAATGGAGACACACCCTAATTAATTAGGAGTTCTTTGTTAACACTAATGTATGCTGTAATGGTTAACACCTGCAATGGGGCTACACTGATGGTCGGGATACATCCACGTCGTGCTACACTAATCCTTTCCACAGAAAGAAGCATATACTTGGGCCTCTGCACCAAAAATATACCAATTGGCCAATACTACAGATCCCCAGTATTCATTTAAGTTGCCCGATAATAAAATCCTCAACGAGATGTTTGTGAAAACCGACAATTTATAGCGACAACTTTTGCACCATGCAACTTTTCCCTTGTCTCCTTGTCTACACGAAATCCCGTAAGAAAGACTGCCCCCACTAAAACTGAACTACTCTCTGATTGGTTCAGAGATTTCCGAGCTGACCAATAGGGATACCTACTAGTAAACTAAAAATTAACATTTAATACTATGTTTATTAAATAATATCGATAGAAAAATGCATAATACTATGTTCTAAGTGTAAATTAAGTAATCTAAAAGTAGAAAATGGCATAATTTAGAATTTCCTATTTAGAAAAGACAACGTGCAATCGTGCGGCACTGCGCCGCGCAGAATGCTTAACTCAAGTCGGCTAGGAAGAAAGGAAGACAATATGGCGAAATGTCAAATAAGAAGTAAACAAACACAGTGAATTATAGAATTTTTAAATACAGGGTGGCCAAATGAAAACGAAACAAAACCATTTTCAGGAACTGCATCAAGATTGTAGAAAAGCGCCCGTCGATTTTAGATTAAAGGGGGACATTCTTTGCTGGTATTTTTTACTCCACTACTTTGTGACGATCTTTCTAGGTGAGACCCCGATGTCCCACAAAAAGTCGCCGTCCGGGTAACAGCAGTGGAGAAAAGTGTACACCAGGGGTCTTGATTAGAAAAGAAAACCTCTTTTTCCAATAAATGTACTCTCTTCGGTGATTTCAATACACGCTCAGCCTTTGTCTGCTATTTCAACGGTAACTTCTGGATTCCCCTGCACTGGCAGTAAGTAGCAACTTTCTGGCTAATATAGGATCGAACTGATCTTGTATCGACCAACGCAAAATAACTTCTGTCGCCTATGGTTATTACTTCACGTAGCCGGTTATCCACACAGACGGTGTCGGTGGCATTAATGGGGTAAAAATCGGAATTGTGGCTTCGGTTGGAACTCTCTAATCGAGAATTGATTTGCCTTGCTCGTGGCCCAGTTCTTCGGGAGTTTTCCTGGTATTCGGCACATCGGCAATGTCGCGATTGAACTCCCTGTCGTCCACAGTTTCGATATTTGTCGGCAATTAAATCTTGTGTGCTTGTATCACGTCCTGGTACTTCAGTGATACGCGATACAGCAGGAGCGGTAGTTCTGGACATTGCAATTGGCTGAACATTTTTATTCAGTTTATAGGACTTATCCATATCCCGTTGGATTTGTTCAAACTCGTAGGCCTGTTGTAATAATTCGATTACATTGCTAATAGCATTTCTGCGAATATGCTGTCTGTATTCTTGTCTTAGCCGTCGATAAATGCACGTTAGTTCTCTTTTTCTAGAGAAACCTCCATGGCGTCGTATCATGGTCTGCATGTCCAAAATGAAATCTTTGTCGGTGGTCTGACGGTTCTGGTATGTTTCAAGGAAATCATAGAAATTTTTCCATTGGCTCTTATAGTTCATATACCATGGATTTGCTTTGTCTTGAAGTAAACCCGGCAGCGTTCTCAACAGCTGCTTTTCGGTTATGCCATATTCCTCTTGTAATTATTCAAGTCTCTCTAGAAATGAGACTGGATCGACTTTTCCATCAAACTTAATGTTTAGTTTTCTGATTTGATCCAGACGATCAAAGTCAAACGGCGGTTGTGGCGGTCTGGTCAACGTTCCCGGTGTTGCGGAGGGTGCAGGTTGATCTTTCGGTGGTTCAACTCTCAGGTATGCTACTAGTCGGCGTCGTAGCTCGTCTAGTGTTCCATCAGCCTGCAAATTCAGTCGGCGTAATTCCATTACTAGACCTTTTTCAACTTATATATCCAACCTATTTTAGGGTCAGCTATTTCAAGGCCAATGGTACCTTTGTCGTCTACGGTATTCATTTTGTTGCAAATCTGATATTATTCGGATCCTTTTTTTTCTTATGGATACCGCTCTACCCTCAGAATTCGAAAATTCCTCGATACGGCAATTCTGCCTACCGTATCTCGTTCGTTAACCGTCGGATCTTCTCGAGAGTGGTCGGAATCGTTTCGTTGGCTCAAATTACCTTGATCTAACGCCTCACTCGACTCCGGGAAACTTCGGCAAAGTTCGGCTTTTTGCAGTAAAGCGCGGATTCGGACTTCAGGAGCTCACAGGAGTCCTCTGGAATTCTCGGATTTTCAAAATAAGCGGTAGTTTTGGAGATACGTAAACGACAGCAGTTTCGTGCTCGGTGTATGCCAAAACCTTCGGAAAACAATTTTTCTTCTTTCATTTCTTCAAATCAGATCAATAGGCAGCACAAAAAGTCGCCGTCCGGGTAACAGCAGTGGAGAAAAGTGTACACCAGGGGTCTTGATTAGAAAAGAAAACCTCTTCTTCCAATAAATGTACTCTCTTTATTTATGATAAATAAATAAATAAACCACTGACAAATCGGTGACGGTCGGTACTAATATTCGGTGAAATTTCGGAAAATGGAAAACTATAAGCTTCCCTCGATTCGGCGTTTAACTCAGGTTGATGGCTATTCGGGAAAACAGACGAGTCAGGAACTCCGAGAGGGACGGGAACCAACCCTCAGAGTTTCAGGGAAATGGGGTCCCAAGAAAAGGCGGGAAAATGGTCGACGCTCTGTTCCCGGACTGAAGGATCTGGAGAGTGCTGAGAACAAGCGGGACAGGAACCAACGCTCTGTTTTCATACGGAAGGAAAAGGAGAGCGCTGAGAACAGGCGGAACAGGAACCAACGCTCTGTTCTCAGACGGAAGGATAGGAAGAAAGGAACCTTGGTAGGACCGGGACCAATACCAAGAGGGGAGGCGGACTACGTGCTGAGGAAAATTGCCGTTCAACACTACTGAATCTTATGTGCGCCGTGCGGGAGGTCAGCTTTTATAGCCGATTAGAGACGTAGATCAACGGTTCGTCGGATATTAGTACGCAGACCCACAATAAATCAGAGTTCAACGCTTACATTACCAACATAGGAAAAGATAATAGTTCATCGGATACTTAACGGATAAATTAATAAAGGTTCGTTACAACTTTCACCCCCAAGCAAGGGTAAGCATCACCACAAAATATTTAAATGGCATTGGGGGTTGATTAATATTTCTTTTGAAAGCTCTTACAATTTTCTTTACAACAGACTTTAAATTTTATAATTCTGCCCAATACTTATTAAGAATTTTGATTTTAAAGTTGAAACTTATATACCTACAAACAATTAGTAATGGTAAAAATGTCAGTCATTCAAGTTAAGTACGCCAATGGTATAAATTTAGTATTTCTTGCGATGCATTGATTTTTGGCGATCTGTTAAAAAAACACAATTGTAAAAAACAGGAATGAACGCTATACAATGAACGTAAAATTAGTGGATTCCAAATTATTTTTTAGTGTTATTTGGAAGCGTTGTTTGGTAGTTTATTTAATTGTGTTTTTGAAAATTAAACACTGGTTTATTCTATTGCGGAAAGAGTAGATATCATTTCGCTTTAGTGTATGAACAATAAATGTGCAAATAGAATAGCTCAGCTATTTAATGAACAACATCAAGATCGACATGTCAGGTGGAAGTATTGTCAACTTTATCGTTCTCGGGTGCTGGTAAAAATATATTTTAGGGGAATTCAGGGCGTCAGAGAGGCTTGGAAACAGTGTTATTAGATTTCTGGATTCTTTGGTGGATATAATTAAACGTCGGGCGCCATCCGCTGTCGCGGAAATGTATTGGATGCCTCGTCACTGACTCCTAGCTTCCCTGTATATTTTTACAGTGTAGGAGCATGAGTTATTGGAATACTAAATAGAAAATGTAGGTAAATGGGAAGAATTTGATATGACTCAGAGATGTCCGGCTATAATTGGGGAGTCTTATAATTACTTGCTGTAATTAATGATACTCAGATTTTGTACTTTATTCATATCCGTTTTGTTTCGGGTACGGCGGCGGCAGACTAAAAAAGAAGCATAAAACTTGGACAGACAGCGGCAGACCCTGGCTTCAGCTGACCTGCAGAGAGAAAAGAGGGCAAACTAACTGGCCACTTACCTTTTGTAGACTCTGGAGACGGCGTACATGGACCTGGGGGACGGCAAGCTGGAGGTGGTGGACTGGTTTGCTTCCGGCGATCTAACTGGCGAAGATGCGGCACGGCACAACGCTTTTAGGATATTAATTCTTATAGGAACTGTTTAATGAAGCACTGGAGAGTATTTTTAGTATAGGAAATTTCCCAACACACTTCGTAGACTGATCGATGGTTTTAGGTAGCACCAAGAGCTCGACACACTTAATTACGCGACGAGAGGGTGGCTTAGCTGATATTCGGCGTCTTTTAGCCGACCGGAGACTTGAAAGTTACTTGCTTTAGAGAAGCTGCACGTAGGCCTTAATGTGAGGAAATATGGAGTTTTTCGTAAGCAAATGGAACACTTTGTTTTGTGATAGAAGCGTTGGTCGAGTAGCAAGGGTTTTGGAGTGCATCGCGCGTGTCTAGCTAACGCGCTAAGATGGCGGCCTGTGTGGAGTGTAACGGGGACGTTGCGGATTTGGCGACACACGTCTGCTTTGATGGCTTACTCAGAACTTACTGCTTGCGTTGCAGCACTCACTTCGCCGCTGGGCCTGTAGGAGGCCGAGGCTCCATCTATTCATGATTTTCGGCGTTCGGTGCGCCGATTGGTTCGCTGACCGACTTTAAATATGAATCCCGCCTAATTTGCGGATTATTATTTTGGCACTCTCGGAGCGTCTTATAATGACACCCCCCTTTTCTGAGTGTGGCGCTCTTGGTGATTTGATATACTTTATGGGTTGGAGATTGGCTCTTTGCTAGTGTGGTGGGAGATTGACCTCGTTTTATTGAGAACTCAGTCAAGACAATACAGACAAGGTATTAAACGAAAATGTAAAAATATACCTGTAAGAAAATAAACATTAGAACAATAACACTTTGAGAATTCGGCCTGGCCAACGAGCGAAGCGGATTTCCTCTTATACAGGACGAGTAATCTTAAGACTAGTTAAATCAGTACATTGGTGCCTGTTAAGGCGAATAAGGTACAAGTGGTATTAGCAATAGCTTTGGCTTGTTATCGTCTTTGGGAATTTACTTAACTAAAGTTTTTGGTGAAGATCACAGAACTTCGAACAAGGATGTGTTTTTGGTGTTCATTCACTCGCGCACTATCGAAAATGACCTTCTACGCGCACTCGTCATTACTACGCACTGGATCTGGCGGCCTGCTGCGGACGACGATTCTGGTGCGGCGTCTTCCTCGGGTTCGGGGTCCGGAGATGAGTGCTCGGCGACTTGTAGTCGTGGTGTGACTGTAGTCAGATGTAATGGACTGGTCATCTGGCGGTTGAGTGGGAATGCTGTGGTCGGTGACGGCGGTGGGCACGGTAGTGGCTACCTCGTCGCCTATGGTCTCGACTTGGATGTCGTCGAACTGGGCCTGACTGTGTTTTGGGTTGTGATTGGTAGCGTGGGAGGCGCTGGATTGTGGTTTCGGTTCTGCTGTTGAATCGGGAGGGGCAGGTTGTGGAACCTCTCTTGGTTCGTCGTGTACTATAGCCCGAGTTTCGACTTGGGTCGGTGGTACCTCGTCCTCGTCCTCGCTGTCCGATCCATTGGCGGCTGCCGGTCGTGGATATCGACGCAGGTCGTCGACGTGTATCAGTGATTTGGTTCCGTTTCTTTCCACTTCGTATATCGTGTTGCTCTGACGATTGGTCACCGGAAATGGCTCTTCCCAGACGGGGTCAAATCGGTCCCTATGTCTCACAAATACACGAGTCATTACCTGGTCTCCGATTTGGAATTCCACGAAACGAAGTTTCTGGATTACCTGGCGCGTACTGCCTCTGGTAGAAGATTTGACGATCCTGGGCTTTGCGTATTATGAGGTCTCTTTCCTCTTGACAACGGCGTTCCTCTTCGTAGCTGAGCCATTCTCCCGCTCTGGGTATTTCGTAACCCAAGACGATCTTGGCTGGCGAGTAGCTGGTCGCTGAACTTTGGCGGTTCCACAGAGTGTGAAGAGCCTCAGGTAAACGTTCGTCCCAAGTACTGGGTGGTCGGTCTAACATAAGTGCCCGTAGGACTTTTTTCAATTCTTGCAAGCGCCTCTCTACAGGATTGGCGCGTTGGTGATAAATGGCCGTGGGCTGGCTGGCAATGTGAAAGCGTTGGCAAAATTGTTGGAATGTCCGGCTGACGAACACTGGGCCGTTGTCGCTAATGATGCGTTTGGGAGCGCCGTATCGTGGTATTATCTCCTCCTCCAAGTACCTGGTAATTGTCCGTCCTTCGATGCGACTGAAGGCCTTCGCCTCCACCCACTTAGAGAAGACGTCTTCGATGACAAGGATGTATCGATTTTTTCGTTTAGTGCGCAGATACGGGCCGAGTGTGTCTATGGATAGCACTTCGAACGGGAGTTGGGCAGTGGTAGCGGCTTGGGATGCTGGTGCTTGGATCTGCCGTGATTTTACTCGGATGCAGTCTGCACAGTCGAGGACGTAGCGGCGTACGTGCTTCCACAAACCTCGGTGGTAGTACCTCTGAGAAATCTGACGGACAGTTTCCTTGATTCCTGGGTGTGTTGGCAGGTGGTAAAATTCGATGACCTGTGATAGCGAGTGGTAGAGCGAGTTTGGGCTGTCCCTCAACAATCCGGTACAGCAGGTTGTCCTCTACGTTATTGGTCTCCAGGGTCTTTTGCTCGGTCAGGGTTGTAGGCTGTTGTCGTTGGATGCGCTGCCAAAGTCTCCTGGTTCTTTGTAGGGCTCTGGATTGATGATTTGCCTGGCGGCAGATGGTATCAAGGTCGGCTACGTCGACAGCGGCGATGATGGGTGTCCGTTCGGGGTAAAACAGACGGTCCTCCTCGATGGGATCTCGGGTTTCCGTGTGGTCTGGATGCCGACTCAACAAGTCCGCGAACTGATTTAGTTTGCCTGGACAGTGCTCTAGGTCGAAGCTGTATTCGGCGAGCAGGAGTGACCAGCGTGTGAGCTTGGCCCGTGAATCTCGCTGCTTGCCGAGCCAAAGCAAGGCCCGACTGTCTGTTTTCAGTACAAACCTCTTGAGCTGGCATATGAGATAATTCGAGTCTCTCCCTCGGTACCGAGTTGAAACAATACGGCGCCCAAGCCGGTCTCGGATGCGTCCGTTTGCAATGTGAATGGTAGGGCGAAGTCGGGCCGATGAAGAATTAATGGTTGGTACACTACGGATTTCACCTTGGCGAACGCGATTTGGCACTCGTCGGACCATCGGAATTTTCTCTGCTTTTGGAGCAGTTCTGTCATCGGTTGGAGGTGATATGAGAGGTCTTTAATGTATTCCCGGACCCAGTTGCAAGTTCCGATAAACGCCTGAAGCTGTTTCTTTGTCTGGGGTTCCGGAAATTCTTGGATCGCGGTTAGGTGCTTGACCTGTGGTTGGGTTACGTCTCCGCAGATACAGTAACCGAGGTAGTCGAGTGAGTTTGTCGCGAATTGGCATTTGTCCAGGGAGATCTTTAACTGATGGATAGTGAAGCGCTCGAGTACGAGACGGAGATGGTTCAGAAGCTCCTCGAAGGCCTTACTAAAAATGATTACGTCGTCGAGGTAGCAATAGGTGAAATGGTGAAGATAACTCGCAAGAACCTCCCTGGTCATGAGGTTTCGGAATGTCTTTGGGGCGCCTTTTAACCCGAATGGTAATACGCGAAACTGATAGGTCGCGCCGTCATGCGTAGAGAATGCTGTGTAAGGTTTGGAGTTCTCCTCCAGAGGAATCTGCCAATACCCTGCTCGAAGGTCAAGAGTTGTGAAGCAGGTCGCTGTCCCGAAGTCCTTAAGTGTTTCGCTGATTTTCGGTAGTACGGTGGGCTCTTCCACGGTGAGTGCGTTTAACGACCGATAATCGATACAGAACCTGGGCTTTTTCCCCTCACGCTCAACAATGACGGGTGGCGAACAGTACTCCGACGTACAGGGCTTGATTACCCCGAGTGACAACATTTCTTGGACTTGAGTGGCGATTAATTTCTTCTTTTCCGGTGTTGTAGGGTACGGGCGTTCATGTATGGTTCTGTGCTCGCGTAGGACGATTTTATGGCGTATCGTCGCGGTTGTGCACTGGGTTGGTTGCTCGGTGAAAAGGTACTTGAATTCGTTCAAGGTTTGGGCGACCCGCTCAAAGCATTCGGCCGGTATTTGATTTGGTGCAAGTATAAGTTCGGAGCCGTCGGTGAGGGCCTTGAATGTGTCGTGCTTCCAGTACTTCGTATCGCGCGTGGTGATCCCGACGTGGATACACTTCATATAGAAATCGAGCGCAGCGCGTTCCTGTGTCAAAAATGGTACGCCTAATATCAGCGGTTCGTTCAGGTCCGGTAGTAGATGGAAATGAATGGAGTCGGTGACTCGTCCTATCGTGGCGACAAGGTTAGCATCTCCGTCGGAATAAATCATCACGGTGCCGCTAGCGAGCGAGAATGCATTCCGGCTGTTATTTCGGGTGACGTCCCCGATGATACTAGTTCGGATGAGATTGCACGCGGATCCGGAGTCCACGAGTGCTTGGTAACTTTGGCCGTTGACGAGTACTGGAATGCGTGATAAGGAGTGGTGGTCATTCACCAAGTACGCTACTGGTTGTGGTGTGGAACAAGTTTCTATGAACGCGTGTTTCCCCCCCGTATATGGTACAAGAGCGAGTTCCGTGGCGTCCGTTTGGGTGTTGGAGTCTTGGGTGCGCGGCGGCAACGTGTGTACGACTGTATCAGTCTGAGTGCTAGATTGGCTAGTGCGCGAACCTGGTGGCTCAGTTTGCGTAGACGCGTCCTTGAATGTTGCGTTGGGCGATACCGTCTGCGTGTGTAGGCTGGGGGTTTTCTTGGAAAAGAACATCGACATTATAAACTGGTAGGTCTAATTCGAGTTTGGACGGTTGAATCGGTGGCGTGGGGTTTGACGTTTGATTGAGACAGCGATTTGCTAGTCTCAATCCCAAACCTAGTTTTTTGGAGGTGCTGAACGCTGAGGATCCCCTGTTTCAGCTGATGCCGGAGGGGCTGATGGAATTTCGACTGACCGTTTATATGGGTTCCGGGGGCAATCAGGATGGAAATGCATTTCCCCGCAAAACCTACAAGCGGTGCGTGGCTTTGGCTGGTAAGAAGCCCGCGGTTCGCGGCGCGTGGTAAAATCGGGTCGTGATGAACCGTGACTTGTTTCCTCCTTCACTACCGTGTGATCTGATGGTGAAGGGGTCGATGCGTTACTTGTGGGCACTTGCGTCTGTTGGTATGGGCGATTGGGTTCGCGGAGTTGTTTGCGCAGTTGTTTCATCTCATCGACGAGATCTCGTTCGATCTCAATAACCGTGGTTTGAAACGCGTCTAATGTGGCCTCGCTGGGTCCGCGGAGTCGTGATTTTAGTGCAGGCTGAAGTCGGGTTAGGATAAATCTGATTTGGGCGCGCTCTGTCATGGTAGAATCCATTCGCGCGAATAGATTTCTTTTTCGTGATATGAACGTGGCAGCGGGTTCGTTTTCTTTCTGAAATTCACCGAACACGGCGGCGCTGATAGCGTCTAAGATATCCTGGGAATTAAATTGTGCGAGAAATCGTGTCTCAAAATCGCTATACGACTCTCGGAGATATTTGCGCGAATCGTGCCAGCGGCGTGCATCGCCTCGGAGCAGTCCTTCGGCGATAGACAAACGTTCGTCGTCGTCGTCGACGTGTGCTTGCGGAAAATAATTTCCTAGCTGGTCCAGAAAACGTTCTGGATCTTCGTAATCTATGCCGGAAAACGTACAAGATGGGGGGCGAATGTGCCTGGCGTTATTATTTCGGGTAAATTTATCGGTAATGTCAAGGGCGCGGGTGAATTGACTGGTAATCTGGGCAGCAAAGTCAAGCATGGCGTTCTCGGACGCGGTGCCTGTAGTCTGCAATGTGGCTTGCGTGATATTAGTGGCTTCGAATGTCTCGGCCTGTGGAACGGTATACGAGTGGAATTTTGTGTCGGTAGAGTTTGGGTGCGAATGTCGGTATATTCAGAACTACCGCTATGACTAGAGGTGGCGTCTATGACTTCATAACTCTCGTCTCCAAGGTGAATGGACGTTACGAGCCGACTTGGTGATTGATCCATTGTGGGCAAAAAAATTTTTTATGAAGGAGACCTAGTGATAAGGCCTGGGCGACGTCGAAGGTGAAACTCGAAAGATCTCGGCGTCCCGAAGCTGTGCGGACCGAAAAATCCTTTGCTTACTTATGTATGTGCTTCACTACTTTAGTTGGTTCTGGAAATCTGAAAGCCCTGAAATTCAGTTTCTCAAATTTTGAGCGAATTCCCAAATGTTCTAGTCGTGGCTTTGGACTTCGTTTTTCCGTTAATTATGGGTCGAAAATTTTTCTGTTTGTGGTTTTGCGTACCTTGAGTGAAGGCAATTTTTTTGACGTGTACAGAAAAATTTCGATTTTTGGAAATTTTTTGGACTTTCGTTTTTTTGCGTTCTGGGGTCGTAGGTTCGACTTTAGTTTCACTTAACTTAAAGAATTTTTGGTTCATTCGAGCCCCACGTTCCGGGTGCCATGTCAATTTTATCGTTCTCGGGTGCTGGTAAAAATATATTTTAGGGGAATTCAGGGCGTCAGAGAGGCTTGGAAACAGTGTTATTAGATTTCTGGATTCTTTGGTGGATATAATTAAACGTCAGGCGCAATCCGCGGTCGCGGAAATGTATTGGATGCCTCGTCACTGACTCCTAGCTTCCCTGTATATTTTTACAGCGTAGGAGCATGAGTTATTGGAATACTAAATAGAAAATGTAGGTAAACGGTGAAGAATTTGATATGACGCAGAGAAGTCCGGCTATAATTGGGGAGTCTTATAATTACTTGCTGTAATTAATGATACTCAGATTTTGTACTTTATTCATATCGGTTTTGTTTCGGGTACGGCGGCGGCAGACTGAAAAAGAAGCATAAAACTTGGACAGACAGCGGCAGACCCTGGCTTCAGCTGACCTGCAGAGAGAAAAGAGGGCAAACTAACTGGCCACTTACCTTTTGTAGACTCTGGAGACGGCGTACATGGACCTGGGGGACGGCAAGCTGGAGGTGGTGGACTGGTTTGCTTCCGGCGATCTAACTGGCGAAGATGCGGCACGGCACAACGCTTTTAGGATATTAATTCTTATAGGAACTGTTTAATGAAGCACTGGAGAGTATTTTTAGTATAGGAAATTTCCCAACACACTTCGTAGCCTGATCGATGGTTTTTTGGTAGCACCAAGAGCTCGACACACTTAACTGCGCGACGAGAGGGTGGCTTAGCTGATATTCGGTGTTTTTTAGCCGACCGGAGACTTGAAAGTTACTTGCTTTAGAGAAGCTGCACGTAGGCCTTAATGTGAGGAAATATGGAGTTTTTCGTATGCAAATGAAACACTTTGTTTTGTGATAGAAGCGAGGGATGATTGTTGGTTGAGTAGCGAGGGTTTTGGAGTGCGTTGCGCGTATCTAGCTAACGCGCTAAGATGGCGGCCTGTGTGGAATGGAATGGGGACGTTGCGGTTTTTGCGACACACGTCCGCTTTCATGACCTACTCAGTACGTACTGCCTGCGTTGCAGCACTCGCTTCGCCGCTGGGCCTGTGGGAGGCCGAGGCTCCATCTATCCATGATCTTCGGCGTTAGGTGTGCCGATTGGTTCGCTGACCGACTTTAAATATGGATCCTGCCTAATTTGCGGATTATTATTTTGGCACTCTCGGAGCGTCTTATAATGACACCCCCCTTTTCTGAGTGTGGCGCTCTTGGTGATTTGATATACTTTATGGGTTGGAGATTGGCTCTTTGCTAGTGTGGTGGGAGATTGACCTTGCNTGACCGCCGTTTGCAATTTTGCGAAATAATGAGTGAGCGAGCAGGGAAGGATCCACAGTTCCTTCCACTAATTTTACGTTTATTGTGTGTGTATAGCATTCATTTCTGTTTTTACAATTGTGTTTTTTTACAAAAGTGATAACAAATCGCCAAAGACTTACTAAAGAATTACTAAATTTATACCATTGACGTACTTAACTCGAATGACTGACATTTTTACCGTTATTAATTGTTTGTAGGTACATAAGTTTCAACTTTAAAATCAAAATTCTTAATAAGTATTGGGCGGAATTATAAAATTTAAAGTCTGTTGTAAAGAGAATTGTAAGAGCTTTCAAAAGAAATATTACTCAACCCCCAATGCCGTTTAAATATTTTGGGGTGATGCTTACCCTTGCTTGGGAGTGAAAGTGGCGGAGTCAAAAATACCAGCAAAGAATGTCCCCCTTTAATCTAAAATCGACGGGTTTGAGCGTTTTTCTACAATCTTGACGCAGTTGTTGAAAATGGTTCTGTTTCGTTTCCATTTGGCTACCCTGTATAGTAAACACAAAAGTACATTATCAACTTAAAGAATAACACAAATAATAAGTTGTCGCAATCTAAGCAAAATATTATAAAAACCATTATATTCTCAGATCAATAATACGTATCTTTATTGCCGTTTTAAAATTGGCCACAATGGAGCAGGATGTAATATTTACAGGCAGAGAATTATACACTTTCACAGCAGCTGAAAGAATGTTGAAACATCGTAGTGTAGTGCCTGGGCATAACAAATTTATTACAGCGACGAGTAATTATGTGATGAATATTTCGAACTTTCTAGTTTATTCTTTAGTTGGTTTAATATAACTATAAATATATTTTCAAATATTAATTATTTCAGAACACGTTTCTCATGTAACCGCTATGGAGACATGTGGTGTCCAAGAAGAATGTGATTTTTGTAACGAAACTAACGTGCCTAATGAATGTTCTGCTGTATCTGAAGCTGGCGAAAATTTAGCAGATTCCATTCAAAACATATGCCCTCCTGGAATGCATTCCTGGCATGATGATATGTGTATGATTTGTTCTGTATGTCGAGAATGTACTGGATATTCTGTTAATTGTTTATCTTCAATCAGTTCAGAGAGAAATCCCGGACAGTAAGTATATTTTATAAAATTTCGTGTATTCAGACCCTGTCCTCAACCATTATGCTAATAAAAAGATTAATTATTATTTTAAAATATTCCAGTTAAGTATGAATGATGAGTAGGCGGATACCTATCTATTTCTGTGTTCATAGTTTACTAGAGCAAACTTTATTCAATTAAAAAGTAATTACTATATTTGTTATATGTTTATAATAAATCTAGAAGACATATTGATAGGGTGATTCAGAACTTATCCAAATTGAATTTATGGAATGTACCAATACAATTTTGTAAAAAAACAAAAAGGGCAATTTCGACAACGCATGTGGTGTTTACATGATGAGGCACCTCCTCACTTTCGGTTAGATGTTCGAGATTATCTCCATCATGTGCATGGAGTACGGGGTGGGTCGGTAGAATGGCTTCCGCGATTTCCCGCTTGAAACTCTTGACTTCTTTTTTTGGGTCCATTTGAAAAATGAGGTGTAACCACAGACCACCTAGACTGGCTTATAGAGCGACTTTGGTGAAAACACTTTGGAGCCTGATTTGGAGCTCAGCGTTCAGTCGTGTCCTAGCATTTGACGTGTACGCATCGCTGTGATTTCGATAATTAGACGTTTTATCATGGGCAAGTGTATTGTATAAATAGAAGTGATCGAGTTGGTGAAGAGAGGCGAAAAGTTTCCTTCTTTAGGTAAGTAAAAAAAAGGAATATATAAAAGGTAAATATATACGCCATTTTTCGGTTAACGTCACAAGTTTCCAGGGTTAGCTTTATAATTTTGTTCGCCCACATAGTGTAGTGATTAACGTGATATTGTTATTATAAAATAATGAATGAATTACTGTAAAATATTTTTAGTAATTATTTACTTTATG
>NW_019417474.1:102381-117608 GCF_000390285.2 Anoplophora glabripennis | reverse complement strand
TTTCTGAATGTGAACATATTTGAAAATTTGCATGAACATCAATTTGATAATTTGCCTAACAATTGTAATCATTTAATAGAACTTGTAAGGGCTGAATGTGAAAAGTATATCGATGTACGAATAAATCATGAAGTCAAATTATTTAATTCGGTAAAATCTACGAAAAGACAAATATTAAATAAATTAATATTATTTAGAGGATAATAAATATATTTAAATTATTTTGTAGTTTTATTTAATATGACACTAAAATATACTATTTTCTGAATTACAAACTTAAAATTGAATATTTGTCATAAGATGCAATATAATAATTAATATGTAATAAAAATATTACTTAATCCGGATCTGCTTAAAGATGCGCGAGATCAGATTGCCTTCCACACTCCACTTCCCCGGATTTTGCATTCACTGGTACCCGTGCATTGGATTAGATACGGCCAGTCTAGGTGGTCTGTGGGTGTAACGTACCGAAGTAGAAACCGCGAGCGTATCACAGCTGCCTCGAATAATTTACGTTTATAAGAGCAGCAATCAGGAGGAACATTCGCTTTGTATCAGTTGAGGGACAAAATTTCGAACAGCTTTTGTAATAAGATACCTATGTGCTACTTTTTTCTATAAATTTCATGTCTGTAATAGTGATCAAGTACCGCATCAATGGCGGCGCGTGAACATTGATTGAATGTGTTCTGCTTAGGGTTGTTACATTTGTTGAATTGAATTCTGGGATATTAAGTGCCCGGAGAGCCGCTAAATGGCGCCGCAGGCGACAAATTTTAAAATTTTCAAGGTCACGCGTTTTCCTGGCACTTCTGAATTTCAAGGAACAATCCATTTATACAAAAATACAGATTTTCATAAGAACGATTGAAATTGATAGGTACCTTTTTGAAATATCTATTCACGAATTACCTACTGTCGGTATAAATAAATTGGAATAAACTAAATATATTTTATTAAATTATTGAATATTGTTTATAAACAAAAAAATCGTTTGAGAAATTTACTAACGATTCAACGAATTTCAATCTTCCTCTCCGTGCTATGATTTTTTCTTTATCTTATATATATATATAGACCTATCATTTGCACATGCGAGGCCTGTAATTACATATAACTCATACAAACGAGGCCCGTTTTGCACAAGCGAGGCCCGAAATTGTGCCTTGCATGTAAAATGCGTGTATGTACAGTTATTTTCCTTTCCCTACCCACCCTGTAGCAAACTGTCAATTTTCGTATTGGGCTCACAAGTGATGTGCATATCACGTCTTATACAGTTTTTAGTTCATTCAATATTAGGTAGGGGTCGCCTCAGTAGTCCTGTATATAATTGGGAGTAACAAATGCGAGGCCCCCATACATACGTTACATTTACAAAGCAATTGCAAACTCCGAGGCCCTTAAACATGGAAACAGTGCTAATTTATTAAAGCATAGGCTAGGTGTCTTTTCCAAGCGTTTTAATAATTTTCTATATGTAATAAGTGTATGCTATAGAACACTCTTCCTGCATTAAAAATTGTCGAAAATTCAGTGCAAGAAATCGTGTTGCTTATAAATAGCTTGAAGTTCATTTTGAATGCGTTTTCTTAAAGGCAACACACTTTGAATGCTGAATTTTGAGATTGTTTTTAATACACGAAATATATTTATTAAACTATTTCCAGAACAAAACAGAACAGGATAGAAATAATTTTCGACGTCGTTTTGGCTGTCAAGCCCAGTGCAATTTTCGCTGAAGTTTATTTTTATTGGGCTAAATTTTCAAAAACTTAATATTTTGTTGCTTCTTATAATGTGTCATTATTATATCTTTTTTCAATTAATAAATTGAGTATAAAAAAAATTGTGAAGATTTTAAAAATAGGATAAGTAGACCGATCAAAATAACTCATTTAGAGGGAAAAAAAAGAAAATTGTTACCTGGATTTATAAGTGGAAATAGTAAAGGGGCTTATAAACGAAAAAAAATAAATGCGTGAGCAGGGGCGGCGGAGGGTTGATTTGGGGGGTGGAAAAATTGTATCATCGGGATTTCTAGCGAAAGTTGATGTCAGACAAAAAAGTATCAAGTATAAAAGTTGTAGATCATGCAAAAATCTACAACTTTTGTGGAGGTCATTTTTTAACATAACCTCAAAATTTCCAAGAAAAATGCGAAAAACAGTTTTTTTTCTGATTTTCCTTTTTTTATTTCTCATATCCGCAAAAATAATTTAATTTTCACGAAACTTGGTGAAAGTGTACCTTTTTCTGTCTTAAATAACCTAAAATTTTTTCCGAGATATTCATTTTTTTCGGACTAAAACACTTTTTTTTCAAAGAAAAATTCTACTTAAAAAAATCGTCGTAAAGAGTTCTGCCGGTAATCATGTTCTTCGTTTTGACATATACTTTTTGGTGAAATAAAAAAAATTATAATCACAGTTTAAAAACATGCTCAAAAATGTAAAAAAAATGACTTGCAGCAATGAATTTTTCAGTAATTCTTGATAATTTATTTAAATTAAAAAAAAAATCCAAAAACTGATTACATCATTCAACTGTACGGAAAAAAATACAAAAAAAAATGACTCNTATTTAAATTAAAAAAAAAATCAAAAACTGATTACATCATTCAACTGTACGGAAAAAAATACAAAAAAAAAACTATTTTTGTACAGTAATGCTATAAACATAAGTCGAATAGTGAATAAATAAAATAAATAATAATTTTTTTTCCCTAGGATCAATTAGTGTACTTATTTTGTTTAAAGTTTGATGTATTCATAGATATACAGTGTGTCCAAGATAAGGATGGGATAGGCATTAGTATCTAGGAAACGGTAAGAGAAATGGGGTAGTTCAGATTAGAAAAAAGTTGTGTTTTTTTATACCTAACAACATGCTGTTTAGAAAGTTTTAAAATGCCGGGTAGTTTCGGAGATATCCGGAAAAACCCGAAATTTTGCAAAATTGTTTAATTTTTTCTGGCTTTATTTGAAAACGAATTTCAAAATAAATTACATATTTACAATGCCACTTTTTTCGTTCTATACAATGGCGTCAACATTTTTGCAATCCGACGTTTCGTCTTCGAGGGGCCATAGTCGGGTTATTTTTTTTAAATACGTCGCTGCTATTTTTATGACAAAATCTAAAGTCATTTTTAATTCTGAATTAGAGGATATTACTATTGCAATCGCTTAAAAAGTTTTTAGCTTGTTTTAGCTGTAATTTAAAATTTTTCCTGGATACGGCTCTGAACGCTTTCAAAATATCTATGTTGCAGCCACAAAAGCCCATGTAAAAGTGTACTGGGTCACGTGCCTAATTAGCCAATAAAAACAAAGGACGCATCTAATCGTTCGCTGTGCACACATTTTGTATATGAGGTTGCATATACATATTAAGGAGCGTAGTCCGCGTCGTAATAAATAATAATATAAGCTCCTAGATTTATTTTAGCGCGAGTACATTTGAATTCTTTAAATATTTTGTTATTTAATATGATTAAATACATAAAATTTTATGTGTTCTGCAGCTCCGCAGTAAAACCGCCGCTGTTTCTAACCCTTTGAGGAATAAGTTATATTATATTTTTTTTTTTGGTATGTTATCAATCAACCTAGATTTATGTATTTGGTAGAATAAAATACAAGACTATGGCACATTGTTTTTCACTAACAATTAATTGTTACTTGATCGTGGAATTAGCCCCCTCCTAGGTGGATGTGGATTTAATTTGTATATATTTCTTGACTCTCAAAATATTATTTCAAAATGTTGTCTCAAAATATTTACAAATTGTTGCTTTTCATTATAAAGCTTACTATTTCACCATATTTTAGGGGATATTTTGGCGTTTTATTAAAAATGGTAAATCGGTTTTTGAGCTGCGGATACGGGTTCAACGTAAAAAAATACGCAAGATCTAGTACTCATGTCTCTGGCACAGTACTCTCTTTTTTTGTGAGGCAGTGTTATTATGAATAAAAACATACTTATTTTGAAATAAAAAATGACGTATTTGAAATATTAGGAAGACTCATTGCAAACAACTCCGAAATACGTAAACTTATACGAAACTCCATTTCCACACTTTTAACAAAAAAAGATCTACATAATCTAATGAAAGATTACACAGCCCCACAAGAAAAAGTGTCAGGTCCGAAAGACAAGACTGTGGTATCTATACGTTTTTGGGGTCACTGAATCAGAATTCGGTGTAAATTTGAACCCGATTAGCCCTGGGTTAAGGTCAGTTCAAGATCAAGTGTACAAAATCAATTACCAACAAAGTAAACCTACATATCTACGAGTATGTTTTTGGGGTCGCTGAATCCGAATCTGGTGTCCGTTTGACCCGATCAGATCCGGGTTAAGGTCAGTTCAAGGTCAAATGTAGAGAATCAATTGCCAGCAAAGTAAACATATATATTCATACTGTCATAGTCAGCGTCGCTTTCGGTGCGGTGGGCGGAGCCTAGCTCTACCGCACCGAAGTGTATAAAAGTGCGCGCAGCCAAGCCGCACTAGCTCATTCGTGTCGCAGCCTCACTAGCGTACGGAGCTCCTCAGACAAGCGACGGTATCGCTTTTTCTGTAGTACCAAATTTACAAAAAGAATTTGTTTCATTTCTATTGGTATAGAAAGCGGGTCTGGGACCTGCAGGTATTATTTTTATAAAGTAAAATTCGAGGTAGTCATTCTGCTGGATAGTAGAATCTGGGTCTGGGACCTGGTGGTAATTCCTTAAAGAATTCACAAAAAGAAAATAATAAGGGAAAAAGAGAGATCCCCAAGTAAAAAAAAGAAAAAAAAATAATGGCAAAAAGATTAACGCAGGAGAAAAAGAACCAGATCTCCTTGGAAAAAGAACGTTCCTAAACCTAGTTTTGAAAAGAGGCCATAGGTCCGTCACCCGGAGGTATACTAGTATACCTCCAACTTTAAAAAGAATTTCGAAAGGTAGAGAAGGTTTAAAAAGAATTCCAACGATTAGCGAACAATCAGCGACTTGCGTCTGGCTTATCACCATGAAACCGGTATTTAGGTCGTACGCCGTCGGCGGTTACCACGACGCTTGGGACAGAGTCGACCGCGGGGCTAGCAGGGCAAACGAAACCGCGATGGGGATCGTCTTCGACGGCCCCCAACTACGACGTAGGGTCGCGGTGACGTCACAATACGTTTTTGGGGTCGCTGAATCCGAATCTGGAGTGCATATGACCCGATCAGGTGTGCTCAGCAGTCTCAAGTTTTAAAATCAAAACAATCAAGTTAAGCATTTATGGGTATTAAAATTTGGGTAACAGATAAGATTTAAAAAAGGAAGCTTTAACCTTGAGCCCGTGACTCTCGAGTTAATTGTTTTGACATGACAAAATTCTAGTATGAATAATATATAAATAATGAATACCCATTGTTTCATGTTCATGAGTTCCAATTTGATGTGCAGAGGTGGAATAAGGATTTTTGATAAATCAACAAGTGGCTCATGTTTTATATTCTAAAACCTAGCATCGAAGGCTTCTCTAGGAGGCCAGACGCTTTTCACGTAATGGTTTCGATCTCGACTATCCCATTCCCAGAACAAGGAGTTTTTGTGAATCTCGATTGTTGGTCCAGTATTATTGTGACGATTTTCAGAAATTTGACATTTATGTTGTTCGTATTTGATCCTATGTAAGATTATACTAAGATTAAAGTACTCTTTTTTCAATGTCACCGAATGTGCTACAGATATGGCTGCATAAACATTTGTATTATACCGTAGCTTTCATGCTTCTCTTGAACAACCTCCACTCGTTAGGTTTATAACATCAATGTTTGAAGTGAATCATCAATCCAACGATATCATTGGAGTAAACTAAGGAAAATTCTTCATCGTTAGAGAAATTGTATACGAAATTCCTTATTTCTGTTCCGAGAGTAAGAAGCTTTCACTCCTGCGCCTTGCTTAGTATTTTTATTTTAGTATTAACCATGATGTTAGGAACTCTGCTCCATCCTTTGCCCAAATCTCGAACAAGATCAATTGCTTTTTCTTGGGATATGATTCCTGTTTTTTTCACAACCTGGTATGGAATATGTTCCTCGTCACTAGCACTATCAGCGATAGTTTTAATTGCCACCCAGATTTTCTTCGTAATATATTGATGAAACATTTCTCTGCTCAAACCCAATCAAATTCTTCACTTTGGGGTTCAAAACCAAACAAATTTTTATAAGCATCTTTCATATGTTGATTAATCTTTTTTCTATTAAGTATTTAGCAGACCTAATCAGGTCAAACGGATACCAGAATCGGATTGGTTGACCCCAAAAACGTATAGATATGTAGGTTTACTTTGTTGTCAATAGATTCTCTACATTTGACTTTGAATTGACCTCAATCCAGATCTGATCGAGTCAAACGGACACCGGATTCGGATTCGGTGACCTCAGAAACGTATAGATATGTAGCTTTAGTTTGTTGGCAATTGATTTTCTACATTAGACCTTTAACTCATCTCAAGCCAGAGCTAATCATATCAAACGGACACCGGATTCGGATTTAGTGACCCCAAAAACATATAGATATCATGGTCTTGTCTTTCGGACCTGCCACTTTTTTGTGGGCCTGTGTGTTATTTATATTTTTCGTGTCCTTGTTTGATTAATGAGTAACACAAATAAATAAAATCAGTGCTTTAATTGGATCTTTATCGAAAATTTGTTTTACAGGGAATGCGGTTGTGGTGAAGGTGACAGTGGTTGTTCAATATGTGGTTGTTGCAGAATCTGTGCTCATGAAGTCGTAGATAACTCGGATTTTGCAAATTTAAGCGAAATGATAAAATTTAATCTAACTAACGATAAAATTTCGGTACCACAAAAATGCAAAGTACAAGAACAGGTAACGTTATTTTGTATGAAGCTAATTAAAAAAAATTAAACAAATCGAATAAAATCTTATCAAATGAAGTCAAACTGTTATTTGATAACCATAAATTTAAGTACTTTTGCATAAAAGAAATCTGTAGAATTTATTTGAATCAGATTAATACCTGTAAAAATACAAGAGCTAATAAAACAATATACAATTTTTAAAATGTTTGTATTCACATTTTTTTCATTTTTATGGCCATATTTAATACCATCTATGTACAGTATGTCCACGGTTACAGTAGAAAAGAGGGAAAATATTTTTATTTTTAATTTTCCCAGGAAAAGGCATTTTTAATTAAAATTTTTGCTTGTCTTTAAGAGGGAGAACTTTCACTTTGCATATACAGGGTGAAAATCGGTAAATATAAAAATAATTTTTGTTCATTTTACGAGAAAAATGCATTCTTGATTAAAATGTTTATTTGTCTTTAAAATGCGGTCGGCATGGAAAATTTTCATCTTGCATGTACAGGGTGATCAGAAAATCGGTAATTATAAAAATCGTTCAAGAATAAATTGCCTTTTGCTCATCATTCAAATATAATTGTCATGAAGAACTTTATTTACTAATTTTGCCAAAACATTGTATTAAATATTTTTTTTGCTGCGACGTAAGCATATTAAGAATAACTGTCAAAAGCGCTATCACTTTTCGCTTTGACGGTTGTCGTCAAACTTTTTTATTCTCCATACCAACCACATTTTAAAGACAAAAAATCAAAAACGCCTTTTTCTCGCAAAATGAACAATAAAAATGTTTACACAAATTGAAATTATAATATAAATTTCGATTCTAGGCAACTTTCCTTAATAATGTATTTCTGTATTGTTAAAAACAAAGACAGTTTATTTTTGAACGATTTTTATATTTACTGATTTTCTGATCACCCTGTATATACAAAGTGAAAATTGTCTATGCCACCGGCAATTTAAAAACAATCAAATATTTTTATCAGGAATGCCTTTTTCTCGTAAAATGAAAAATAAATATATTTTCCCTCTTTTCAACTCTAACAGGCTGTATATTTATAACTTTGATATTTTTACGTCTTTCTCTATTTGGGAATTGTTTGTTATCTATAAAAGAAATTAAAACTGGATATAATGAACTTTTACACATAATAAAGTTACAAATTTGGAAATAACAGAAGCTGGCAAGTTGTTTTAAATGTTGTAATTTACCTTGATGAATGAGTTTAAAATATATGAATATATCTCGTACAACATGTATTGATTTGGGCTAATTCACATATATCCGAAATCGCTTCGTTTGGCCTCTAGATGGCCTCAAAGTTCGTGAAATTGTTTTGTTACGAAAATAACTTTAATATGTATTAATCGATTTTGATTATTTTTGGGGTGTGGACCTTTGCTTTCAATTTACAAATTTTGGTGTTTTTTAAAATTTACAACTTCTACAAAATTGATGTATAGTGATAATATAAATTCATAACTTCTCTTTTGGACAATAATGACAATTGTTTTTTATTTGATAGGTGATACCATTTAGAAATTTTTGTACCTCTTATAGAATTTTGATTATATGAACGGTTTGGGTACAAAAAAATATTTTTTAAATGTCTACATTATCTTACCATCCATATTACAATATTTAACAAAGTGCTAGTAGGCTCTGATTTTGTAGGTTGACTGTAATTTCATTTTGATCTTTAAGTCATTGTACCTGCTAATTCTTGTTCACTACGATAAGATATGTTACACACATATTTCATTTTTCGATATGGATACACAACACACATACGACGAATTAGAGTTATTTATTTACAACGTGCCTAATTTTATTGAAATAATTCGTAAAAACGATTAAATACAATAAAAATTACTGGAAATAAAAGTAACAAAGTTGATGTTATTTTTAGTACAACTTATTAACTAAAAACTGTTCAAAATTACCACTGTTGCTTCTACAGGTGAAGAAAGTTAAAGGACACCCTTTGCAGTTCTTAAGGGTTATTTTTTAAAACATTTATGGCATTTTGGATGTGCCTCCACAACTCTTCTTCGGTGTTAGATGTGGAAGCATGTACTGTTGTTTTCAGAATGTCGCAAAGATAATAGTTGCAAGGTGTTAAGTTTGGTGAACGTACGGGCCAGTTAACAGGAACATTATTCCCTCTACTGATCCATCGACGAGGGAATTTTTGTTCATTGTAACTATTTATTATTCCGCTTCTAGTAAAATAGAATCATTACGAATTGGCAGGTACAATCATTTAAAGATCAAAATGAAATTACGGCCAACTTACAAAATCAGAGCCTACCAGCGCTTTGTTAAGTATTGTAATATGGGTGGCAAAATAATGTAGACATTTAAAACATATATATTAAACACCCCCAAAATAATCAAAATCGAATACTAAGTATTCGAGTTATTTACAATATTCAAAAAATTTTCACGAACTTTGAGGCCAAACGAAGCGATTTCGGAAATAGGTGAATTGGCGTAAATCTGCTTATTTTGAGTCCACGAATCTGTGGTCTTCCGTTGTATACGTTATTCTGGGACACCCTGTATAAAACACACATTTTTTTTAGAAAAAAGTATATTTTGAAAGGACACTGTCAGAAGCGTTGACAATATATGATTAATGGGATTTGCTTTTTGCCTAATATTTGTCCTATTTTCAAAATTTCATTATTAAAAATATTTATTTTATTATTATCTCGTATTTTTACTTTATTATAAAGGTTAAGCTAATTCAAATAAATAAAAAAAAAATATTTTCTAAATAGTCCTATCTATATGCAAAATATATAAAACCTCATATATGTGAATCCTAACTGCTGATATTGTAGGAACCATCTACCCATGGTTTAATTGTTTCCAGCAATATCAGCAGTTAGGAATCACATCTATGAGGTTGGATATCTCTTGCAATTCTGCATACGCAGATATTTGGTATCGACGAAAATTTATTGTTTGACTTGCACTTGATAGGATTTTTAGAGAAAAATAGTACCCTTATTTAATAAAACTTGTTGGTTGTGTTGTTTACTTAAATTATATGTTAATTAAAATTTGTAGTATTAGAATGTACATTATTTTTAATTTCATAATATCTAGTGAATTATTGCTACACTTTTCAGATACAATGGCGATTGGATGCAAAAAAGTGCAAATCAAAGAAGTCAGTCCAGCTTAGTAAACAACCGATGAAATCAAAATTCCCCAGGTCAACTAGTAATTCAGCCAGCACTACAACCAAAATAGATAGTGTTAAACAAAGTAGCACCGTGGGAATAGGTACGTTAATTAATCTACAATACTAATCATAATGATTTTATATTACTTTTGTAATTAAAATTTATGCGTGTAGAGAGGTTTGAGGTAACAATCATGATTCGAAATACAAAATAAAGCAATTATTAAGGCGGTTTCCACTAGGAATAAATGGCAGTAATTGTCTTTAAAAATGAGAATTTTAAGTTTAGTGTGATATTTAAACGTGATATTCGAAATATAAAAAGTTTCAAATGATTTTAATTTAAACTTAAGTCTTCTGCTGCTGAAAACAGTATATCGCTATCATTCAAAATTACCCTATCGACTACCCAATGTCCGTAAAACTCTGTACTCTACCATATCGCTGTTCATTGTTTCAATTAAAAGCCACTTCTTCAACTACCCTTGAAACTGCTAAATTCTACAGTGTGACCCATTTGAAACCCGGTCACCCACATCAAATTATTATTTAAAGAGCGATTTTGAACAACTTTCTTTTTGGATCGTAGAGCGGAGTGTACTTTAGGACCAAGTGTCATCCTTTTTATACAAAAACCAAAGCCTACTAGATCATTTTTGGGGGATAAAAATTGAATTAGCGATTTTTTTGAAAAAATCTGAGTACGCCAGTGAATTAAGCGCCTTGAAATGGGCCTACATCAAATATCATAAAAAAATATTGAATATTAATTATCTTACGATCAAATTGTCAATCGTGCTGATCTTATGGATTTATGTCTTCATCAGTAACCCATGAAACAAAAAGTGAAATACGACATTATTAGAAAAGGTTTAAAATATTATAACAGCCTCGTCTATCAAATCTATGGCAGTATAAGTAAAAAGTAAAATCAAAAAGTGACGCGCTTTAGGTATGGAACAGTTAAGTGTAAGGGAAGTGTAATTTGAAATTGTAGGTCTTGTTCGTGATAAGGTTCTTTCCTCAAGACAAGCGGCATAATAATAGGCATCCTGATAGGCTTGCAACGCACAACGCATTAATAACGTTTTTAACGAAAAAGGTGCAGTATCAAGTCATATATACAATAAAAAATATACCTCGGAGAATTCGAATTCTCTGCCATTAGGCAGAATTCTACTTGACGCCGCTCGATTTGACATAGCGAAACAGTTCAACATTCAACGCGTTGATGCTTAGGGACCCGGCGAATAACATATCAGTCAGAAGCACCATAAGGACCGCACATAACTCAAGAAGCTGAACACACCTGGAGTGTAGACATATATAGAACATATAGAACCATACCTGATAACAAAGAAGAAGAATAGATTTATCATCATCGCCGTCAACATATTCGCCAAGTGGATAGAAGCACAGGCAGTAGAAAAAGCGAAGCAGAAAAGCTTCTGAATATCTGAATGACATACCATAATTACAAGATGGGGATACCCCTGGATGATAAGTTTATTTTTTTTATTTTAAGTTTTATCATACAAACAACGGGGCAAATGTTTTGAAAATGAAAATTCACATATTGTTCAGTACCAGCCATCGAACCCTGTAGAGCGTCGTGTGTAGGAATTCAACAACGTACTGAGGACAAGGAAAAATGCTGAGAGAGTGTGAAACAAGTATATCAACGAGATGTTATGATTTACTATTCGCAACCTAACGAACGCCGCTACCGGAAATCGCCCAGCGTACTAACTTTAAAAGATGTAATGAAGATTAATATAAACATTTTTTAAAAGGTTAGGGATTTTGTAAAATGAACAAATTATTGATAAATACTTTATGAAACTAATGTTGAACTATTTCTCTTTTTTTAACACTTGAATTTTTTCTAATTATATTGAAAAGCTTAAAATGGTTCTTTTCGTTCAACGTATAATTCAATATGACACCGATAAGAAATATAAAGTTACAAAATAGAAACAGAAACGCAAAGTAGAAATAAAAATTCGACAGTGAATTTCTTTGCAAAATTAAAATATTGCTAATTTGAAAAAAGTATTTACTTGAACTAATAATCTCTTATTTTCCTAAATATAATATAAGCACCTGTTTATCTTAATATAGTTATATAACACATTATAATTATGGAAAAGTTCAATGAAATTTTTTACTATTTATTTCAGACATATTTATTATCATGTGTATTATTTAATTTTAGCCAAAGATCAATCTGGTTCTGATGTGGAGAGAGATGCTACGAAAATAACTTGCTTGCCACCCGCAAAAATTTCTTTACCATCTGACAGTCCAGTTGTACAAATAGCTTGTGGTTTACATCACAGTATGGTTCTATTGCGGAACGGTCAGGTAAATTCTTTTTATCGGATAAATTTCTCTTTTTATTAAATCCAAGGGCTTGCAAGTAAGTCCGGTCCTGTAATTCATGTTCAACATAATAATACCACATATGATAAAACAACCAGAATTATATCACGTTGTCGGCACCTTTGATCACTGATGTCTTTTGTCAGGGACCTTGAATGACGTAAATCCCCCACTTTTGGTATACAAAGTCAGGATTGCATTCAGTGAAATTTTATTGCGCTAAATAGGGATGTACTAACAAAAAAGCCAGGAATTTATGTGCAGCAGAAAATGAGGTTAATCATGCAAAAGACTCGGTTATTTACATAAAAAAGTTTTTTAAAAGCAAATTTTAGTTTTATTTTATTTTTAAGTTAAACCAGTCTATTAATGAAATTATTCAATGTTAAAAATATTTATAGTTAAGATCAAACTACTGAATAATTACATATTCAATATTTATTAACATAAATTTATAAGTAAGTACAAGGCAAAAAACGAAAAATGAAAAGAATTGCGTAAACAAACATTTATTGTATAATATACAAATATATCTATCAGAACACAAATATATATAAGTTATATAGGGTTAACTACCTGTAGAGTTAAGGAAATGGGAGCATCGACATTGCTAACATGAGCTGGACAGCCTAGGAATGCCGTGTCATCAATTTTGGACAAGTGGACGGCAATAGCCGTTTAAATCAGTCTGCTTTAGAATCTGACACTGTAATTATCATTCAACAATAAAATTTAATTTTAAAAATTATTTTTTAAAAAAGACCGAAACAGTAATCGGAAATTTAAGTTATATATATAAAGGGTGTCCCGCTCATGTTTCAAAAATACTTGTGTGCAAGTTTGTAACGATTTATTTTTGCTTCTCGACATAAGATAACATTTAACAATAATAAGTAGATATAAAACAGTTTATTATTAATGTATGTATTTGCTCGGTATTGGATAGCTCTGCATAACTGGCCGGTGAAATCTACTACATCCTGTAAATAATATAATACGTCAAATTAGTTTATTGATAGGATAGATAACTTGCCTGTAAATTTCTGGGTTCCCTCTAGGTCTATTAACCCATTCCACATCTTGAGCGCCGGAGACACAATCAATAATGTTAATTGTATGCTTGGTTAAATACTCATACTCCACAGAACACGACAACTGTTTACAGCAGCGTCCGATTGTACACCCATCGTATCGGAGTAGCTCCGCTTAGGTTAGCTGATGGTTTCCTCTGGTCTAGCGTATTGTGTTGGCAGCACTAGGAGTTCTGTGACGATTCCGACCAATCGTGGGAGAGTATTGATTTTCCATTTTTCTAACTTCGTGTCATACTTGGTCTTCCGGTCAGACATCTTGTGGCTTCCAAAAATTTCACGTGTGGTGTGGTGGTCTGCGAATATTTATAGAATTTTTCAGTAATCATCCTTCGNTTAGCTGATGGTTTCCTCTGGTCTAGCGTATTGTGTTGGCAGCACTAGGAGTTCTGTGACGATTCCGACCAATCGTGGGAGAGTATTGATTTTCCATTTTTCTAACTTCGTGTCATACTTGGTCTTCCGGTCAGACATCTTGTGGCTTCCAAAAATTTCACGTGTGGTGTGGTGGTCTGCGAATATTTATAGAATTTGTCAGTAATCATCCTTCGGGGATTTATGTATTCGTGGATATTTCCATATTCTTCGATTCATTTGTGGTGTTTTGTGCCGTGAGCGGTGGTAATTTTGTGAGAAAGAAGAGAAAATTAGCTGCGTTGCAGGATTTGAAAGCACACCACTTGTTGCTGTTTGGAACCGATTCTTGGATTTTATCGTTAGTTTATAACGGACTTTATTGCTGGATTATAGTATAGGATTATTAAGACACCCTCTTCGAATTGAGGTAATTTTGCATGAGTTTATTTTAGATATAAGGGGGGGGGGGGGGATTTTATGTGTTTAATAGTCTATAGCTCTGGGGTGTATTTTAGGGTGTTCTTGCCAGGCTACGTATTGTCTTGGAAATATTGGGTAGTCAGCCAGTACGTTGAAGCACACGATCGGGGGTAATCTGGATAGAGAGAGAGAAAGCAGCCGTTCACTTCACCATTACAGTAACAGCATCAGCTCACTCCTTCTGCAGTGCATGAAACGTCCCACCTCTGGACAGAGAGCTGTTCGTCCTGCTGCTGTAGGTCGCCCTTTTGTTGGCATCTGGTCCAGGCGAGGCGTCCCGTCGTAGCACAGAAACTGTGTATTCCTGGTTGCGGAGATTTCGCCTCCTTTCGTTGGCCTTTCACTTGGTACGGGGCTTCCCTTTTGCTGAATGGACAGCGGTGCGTCCGGTCGCTGAGATCTTCGCCTCCTTCGCTGGGTTTGGTTCTACACGAGGCGTCACATCGTGGAGCAGGGAGATATACACCCTGTGGTGGCTTCTGCACCCTTGGTAGTCTTCGAGATTACAAGGTGCCCCAATGCGTGACGGAGAAAGAAGGAAGCCTTGGATCCTTCCAGCGGCGGTGTACCTTCCAGATACTTTCCTCTTCCCACGTTCGACAGCAAGGACAGTACGAGCCGTCTATCTGCCTGGTAACGGTTGAGGTTTTTGTGTACTCCGGAGGGAGAGATCTGGTATTGTAGCGTATTTTAATTCTGTTTATTTTTAGTCATTGTTAACGTAAAGCGTTGGACCCATAAGTGGCCAGGCTGTTTCATATTTGTTTGTTGAATATAAGGGGGGGGTTAAGATAATAGTAATAATATAATTGGACATATTTAAAAATTAAAAAA
>NW_019417474.1:91959-101408 GCF_000390285.2 Anoplophora glabripennis | reverse complement strand
GTGATTGAAATACGCAAGCTAACACCGAATCTTCAGTGGCATCATATTCCAGGGACATGTAATCCGGCAGACCTGCCATCTCGAGGGTGTTCGCCTAAACAGTTAGTTGAATCGAAATGGTGGGAGGGGCCAGCATGGCTGAATAATAATGTCGAAAGTTGGCCATCTACAAATTTAATTGTTAATGAAGAGGGCGAGAATTGTTAAAATTGGTTTTAAACAACGCCGTATCAAATGAAAAGCAGGATTTGTCGAAATTGTACGATTTAATTGAGACTCAGTTAAGGGCGCTGGACACGTTGGGGATTACGTCAGACAAGTACGCAGCGCTTTTGTTTCCGTTGATTGAATCTTGTTTGCCACAAGAACTTTTACGAATATGGCAAAGATCGGCTTTTAATTCGCGTGGTTCAGGAACAAATAATAGCGCGAGTAGTGGTAACAATGAACCAGTAGCATCCGTAGGTGACTCTCCATTAGAAGTTAGGCTTGGAAACCTTTTAAGTTTTCTACGCGCTGAGGTCGAAAATGAACAACGGATAGACTTAGCAAGCGAGGGTTTCGGTTTAGCTGATAATTTTAAAACAAGGTCCGGTACGGCTAACCAATCTAGTAAAAGAAATGCGTCTAAATTGTTAAACAATTCGACCTTTACTGCGGCGGGTTTAGTAAATGTCGATGTTGTCAAATGTATATTTTGTACCGGTGTTCACGAGAGTGACAAATGTTTTAAGGCACAAAAGATGACACTAGAAGAGCGCAAACGTATTGTATTAGAAAAAGGAGCTTGTTTTAAGTGTTTAAAGGCAGGGCATATGTCTAAAAAATGTCGGTCTCGCTTGAAATGTATTGTTTGCGGATATTCGCATGTACCACTGATGTGTTTAGGTTTAGCTGAAAAGAAAACATCTCCACAGCAAAAGGAGAATTCGAGCGAGCAAGATAATGTTAAAAGGGATCAGGCGATGTCCAATCAAACAAGTTCCTACGTGTTTCTAAAAACTGCAAATTTTAAGGTTAAAGGTCAATCAGGCATGGTAAGTGTGAGAGCGCTTATTGACACAGGTTCACAGCGCTCGTACATTTTGAAGTCCACTGTATCGTCACTCAGTCTCAAACCCAAGAGAGCAGAAAAAATTGTACATTGCCTTTTTAGAGGAACGGAGATGGAACAAGTGCATTATTGTTATGATGTTACAATTTCCAAAGGGGACTACAGGAAAACGTTTGAAGTTCTAGATCAGGCTCAGATTTGTAATGAGGTTTCACCAGTATTTTATGGACCTTGGATACAAGAACTAAATGTACTTAACGTGGAAGTTTCCGATTACAAAAGTCAGGGTCCAATTGAGATGTTGTTGGGAGCAGATGTAATTGGGTCTTTGTACACGGGGAAAATACATCTGTTAAAATGTGGACTGGTGGCAAATGAAATTTATGTTGGTTGGACTGTCGAAGGTAAAGTTCCTACACTGAATTCGACAACTATGACTGTAATATCGATGTTTGCGAACCCTTCAATAACAGAACTGTGGCGACTTGATGTGTTAGGGATAGAAGAACCTACAGAGAGAAAAACGAAAATTGAAAAAGCCCTAGCAGCAAAAGAGTTGTTTTGTGAGACAGTAATAGTGAATGGAGAGGGTAAATATGAGGTCAGGTTGCCTTAGTTAGAGGGGCACCCTCTCCTGCCTACAAATTACCACATAGCCAACCGCAGACTTCAAACCGCAGTGAAACAACTAGAGAAAAATGGGTTGATGTCTAGATATAAAACAGTATTTGAAGAATGGGAGCTGTATAATATTCGGGTTCCTTATCTTTTAATTAGCTTCTTGTTACTTGAAATAACAACTTTATTTCATAAATTATGAATGACAAATATTACTATTTATATGAGAAGCACAACTGTCCATACTGTCAAACAAATTACAATTGTTCTCTCCTTTGTTAGATCAGGGCAACACTGACTAGGGCGCAGAGACTTTTACATTTAAATAAGTACCCAACATGCCCCCCGCCTTGAAAGGAGAATCAGTCATTTCAACTAATAACTAACAATAGGTTTACAGCTAACTACAATGGTTTATGACCACAGTCAAAGTAGCAATTTGGTTTGATATCACTTAATCACTCGGTATAATGACCCTGAGCACTCCCGCACCTTTCATTTGCTCGATTTCCTTCTGAAACGTCAGGTAGGGGACACACCTGTGTTGCAGCTCGTTTCGTAGGACCATTGGCAGTTTGGATGGTGATAACTCTGGCGATTCCGTGTGCTCCGGGATGAAGTTCTTTAACCCGACCAAGCCTCCAGCGTAACGGTGGCAGATTTTCATCTCTTAGAAGCACTAGGTCTCCAACATTCACAAACTGTGGACCACGATGGTTTTTCTGTCGTTGATGTAATTCTGAGAGGTATTCTTTTTTCCATCTGCTCCAAAAGTGCTGGACAGTCTGTTGGATGCGCTGGTATCTTACCAGCCTATTGGTGGGGACATTTTCCAGCTCCCGATCTGGTAATGACGTTAATGGGCAGCCAATTAAAAAATGCGCCGGGGTGAGAGGAGTGAGGTCGATAGGACTGGCACTGATAGGGGATAAGGGCCTTGAATTTAAAATGGATTCAACTTGTACTAAAAGGGTGTACATTTCCTCGAAGGTCAAGTGCGCGTTTCCCGCTACCCTCTTCAAATGAAACTTGGTGGACCTAACCGCCGCCTCCCATAAGCCACCGAAATGGAGTGAATACGGGGGGATAAAGTGCCAGTTAACATCTTCGTTTGCAAGAATTTCTGATAGGCTATCTGAATTTTGTTTTAACATGTTCCCCAATTCTTTTAAGTCAGAGTTGGCTCCAACAAAATTCTTTCCGTTATCCGAGTACATATGCGCAGGCTTGCCACGACGACCTATGAACCTACGCATAGCCATTATAAATGCCCCGGTGGACAGTTCTGTTACAAGTTCTATATGTATACATTTGGTGGAAAAACAAATGAAGATACATACATAACATTTTGATAATTTGCTGCCTCTGCCCTTTCTATTTGCTAACCACAGAGGACCGGCATAATCGACACCAGTGTGATAAAAGGGAGGGGAAGGCGTTACCCGTTGAATCGGTAAATTTCCCATAGGGGGTGCAAAAGGCTTTGGATTTACTCTGACNCCGGTGGACAGTTCTGTTACAAGTTCTATATGTATACATTTGGTGGAAAAACAAATGAAGATACATACATAACATTTTGATAATTTGCTGCCTCTGCCCTTTCTATTTGCTAACCACAGAGGACCGGCATAATCGACACCAGTGTGATAAAAGGGAGGGGAAGGCGTTACCCGTTGAATCGGTAAATTTCCCATAGGGGGTGCAAAAGGCTTTGGATTTACTCTGACGCATTTGACACATTCGTGGACAGTTTTTCTAGCAAGTTTCCGACCGGATATAATCCAATATCGTTCACGTATTGCAGACAATAATTGCTGCGGTCGAGCGTGCAATAATTTCCCATGTTCATAGCGAAACAACAGTTTGGTCAAGTAATGATCAGCCGACAATATCAAGGGGTTTATTTTATCAAAAGAGTAATTTGAATTGGTCAATCTACCTTTAACTCTTAAGGTTCTATCAGTATGCAAAAAAGGTGTAAGTTTTAATAATTTACTACGTTGCTTTATTGTACCTTGAGCATCTAAAGAATTAATATCTTCCCGGAATGATTCAAGCTGAGCTCTTTTTACTAATATTAAAACCGAAGCATTGAGTTCCTTTGTAGTTAAAGAACCGTATGTGCGATCATTGGCTTTAAGTTTGCAGTTATTACAAAATCTCAAACAATATGCAATCTCTCGCCGTAGTTTATTCCAACATGAATAATTTTGAAAAGAAAACGGTTCTTCACCTGTGCGCGTAATAAGGCACTGTTTAATGACCCTCAAATCTGGCAGATCACTATCATCTTGTAAACACCTTTCATTAGATACAAATTCTTTATCATAATTTTCCTTCTGGAGCCACTTAGGCCCTTGCCACCACAATGAGGAATTTTTTAAATTGGAGGGACTGGTACCTCTGGACAATAAATCTGCAGGATTGTTAGAACCGGAAATGTGTCGCCATGAATACGGATGTGTATTAGTTTGTATCTCCGAAACACGGTTGCACACAAAGGTTTTGAGCTTAGAAGGTTCAATTTTAAGCCAAGCGAGGACAATAGTTGAGTCTGACCAAAATTGACAATGATCGAATCTTACATTTAAAGACTGGACAACCTTTTGATATAACCTTGACAATATTAGTGCCCCACATAATTCAAGTCTGGGAATTGTGGTTGGTTTCACAGGGCTGACCCTTGCCTTTGCATACAATAAACGAACATACACATTGCCATAACCATCTACTGAGCGTAAATAGATACATCCCCCATAAGCTCTTTCACTGGCATCTGAAAACCCATGCAATTCAATTCTAATGGGATTTCTACAAATGACGTGACGATCTATGTTCAATTCATTTAAAGTGTGTAACTCTGATCGAAAATCAATCCATTTTGTATGTAATTGTAANGTTGTTAGCCGGTTGTTAGCCGGTTGTTAGCCGTTGTTAGCCGGTTGATAGCCGGTAGTTTTATATCACGTTCAACTGAATATATATAGCATATATAGCTACCTTATAGGTATAGCTCATTTGATGTTTAGCATCCGACACAAATGAACTTGTAAATGATTTACGTTATTATATCGAAGAGTGTGGTTTGACTACAAAACATCGCGTCTGTAGTGACATTATCAACAAGCTACATGATATGGGAATAATTCAGTAATTTACCAATAATCTCCAGCAGTAGTCTTATTAGCTGTCGGCGTTATCGTCTCCCATCATCTTAACGTTAGGTCTTCAGGCATTGAGCTGTTACGCCATCAGAAGCGCCTGCGCAATCGTTGTCTTCAGACATTATCTACGACGTGATAGCCTTATCGTTGCCTTCAGGCATCGTGGTTTTTACATCTACTGCAGCTCGGCGCAGATACTGGAAATTTTTGCTGCGGATAGAGATAGATTCCAGAGAAGAATTGAAACGACTTCCAAAATTCTCAAGCCATTATTAGAAAAACATCTTGAAAAAATTCGCCGATTAAAATCCGAAATAAAACACTACAATAACCAGTGTAAAATGGCTAAACAGTTTTAAAAGATGAACATTNTTTTAATTGTTTCAAGCCGCAAATTACTAATTATTTTATGAAAACTTATTATAGAAAAGCAGAAAAATTATTTTATGTAGAAATTACGCCAAAACTGTACTTTACTAAAATGTAGAAACATTATTAAAAATTAAGTATGTTGTACTGTACTTTACTAAAAAGTAGAAAAATTAAGAAAAAATTATTTTATGAAATAATTATGAAAAAAATACTGTACTTTACTAAAAAGCAAAAAACATATGGAAAAATTATGAAAAAATACATCATACTGTACTTTATTAGAAAGTAGAAAAATTACGAAAAATTAAAAATATAAAAATTTAGTCTTATATTTTAAAAAGATTTACTCTTACGCCTGAACCGGATTATTTGAGGAGTCTCTTTCCATGCAAAATAACGTCAAACTGAACTTTAATAAAAAACAGAAAAATTATTTATTAAAAATTATTTATGTGAATTAGGTCAAAACTATACTTTACTAAAACTGTACTTTAATAAAAAATTTATATGGAAAAATTGTATATGGAAAATTATGAAAAATGACATCAAACTGAACTTTCATGAAAAAAAATAGTGGCAAAAAATTATTTTACGAAAAAATAAAATCTGAATATTTTTAATATAAAGAGCCATTAATTGTAAGGAAAGACCCTATAACGTTCAATTATGTCCTAAGTCGCAACGGATCTGTTTAGATTGAAACACTGCCGTCGAGATGTTTGAATTGCGTTAAGAGTATGGTACCGAACAATTATATTTTGAATTTGCCGTAACCACAAGACAGCCATTTTTATCGTTTCGATAGCCCGAAGGCCTTTCGCTTTCACGGGCGGATTTAAGTTTTTCGCGTGTGGCTGAAACCTTTTTTCGTTGGCAAGGAAAAATCCAATGATTATCCTTAGGTAATCGTTTAAGATAGACCCCTACACAACACGGGTACCGTATCAAGCCAGCATATTTAACTGTGTATTGAATCGGTACAAACGACGCGATCTGAAATGCAGAAAAATCTAGCAACTTACCCTTCGTATGCATTCTTTCTTCGTGGCTCTGTCATTCTGTTATCTTGTTTTGAACTTCGTGCCTCTGTAGCCGAAATTCATGCCTTTCTGTCCTGGTTAGACTTTCAACTGCCTATAAAATTAATGCTTTAGATTTTTAGCCGCCATCTTGTTGTTGAATAATTTGTAACTTTTTATAAAGACCCTGTATCTATGGTTTTTGCTCAACTGCTAAAATAACACCCTGTATAATACTGGTTTTAAATAAAAAAAATTTTAATCTGATTTTGGTTTTGATTTTTATGATTCTAGTAAATTGCCTTTATCTTTTTCAATAAAGATTCGTCTAATTACCTATTGTTTAATTGTTTTTGGTTCATTTTTTCAGTTATTATAATAAAGCCCTGTATTTAATTTTCGGTTAGTTAACGTTTATTACGATTAGGTGATTTTTTCTATATTAAATAAACTGTTTTACCAGCTAAATTATAGTTTTTAGAATGTTAATATGTTTTGAGGATTTTTTTAGCTTGTTTTCCTGTTGAAATAAGCCAATATTTTTAATTATAGAAGTTTTCTTTACTATGAAAAATAATTATAGTTTAATATTAATGCTTTAAATATGATTTTATTATAAATAAGCTATTTTAACAGCTAATTATAGTTTTTAGAATACGTGGGCTGTGTATTAAAACTGAAAAGTAATCTGAAATGATGAAATTTAAAGCAACTTACCCTTCGTATGTCTTGTTTTTGGTTTCCATGTCTCTGTCGTCCTGTAGCCAAAATGCATGCCCTTGCAACGCTGCTCTCTCTCTGTCTTTCCGCTGTCCATAAAAATAATAATATAAAAATTAATTCTTTAGATTTTTAGCCACCATCTTGTTGTTAACGTTTTTAATTGAAAATGTGCATATAGACTTACCTTTCTTTATCCAAAACACACGCGGAGGCCTACGCACAATATTCTTGTCTACGTGAGGAATCCTATATACCTACATGAAGATATCTGCATGGGAGCCCTGGGGGCAAAGCCCTAGGTGGGGCAAAGCCCTAGGTGGAGTAAAGTCTTAGGTGGGGCAAAGCCCTACGTGGGTCCTAGGGAGCAACCGCCTACGTAGGGGATCTTGGATACCTACGTGGAGGTACCTGCATGGGGCCCTAGGGGGGGCAAAGCCCTAGGTGGGGCAAAGCCCTAGGTGGGGCAAAGTCCCAGGTGGGGGTCCCAGGAAGCACGCGCCTACGTGGGGATTCTGCATACCTACGTGGGTATACCTGCATGGGAGCCCGAGGGGGCAAAGCCCTAGGTGGGGCAAAGTCCTAGATTACTACATTTTGAATTTCCCGCCTCAGCCAAATGCTGCGCTCTGATTGGCTGGCGGGGAAGGGGAGGGGTAAGGGAAAAGGTGGAGGAGTGGGGGTGGTCTCAACCGACCCATTACCTACTCACATGTAAGAGATTTGATGTTAAACCTTTTGCGGTAGAGTCACCTCCATTGCCTGGCGATAGAGTGCGTGATTCTGCTCCGTTCGAGATTACTGGGGTCGATTTTTCCGGACCTTTGTATTTAAAATCTGGAGAGAAAGCGTGGGTGTGCCTATTTACCTGTGCCGTGTACCGCGCGGTACACTTAGAACTTACAATGTCATTATCCACCCATAAGTTTTTACAAGTTTTGAGAAGGTTCATCGCGCGGAGGGGCAGACCCAGAATTTTGTATAGCGATAACGGTACAAATTTCCGTGGGACTGACAACGCTTTCGCGAATCTAGACTGGGACGCTATAACTCGAGAGACTAATACGCAACGAATTTTGTGGCGTTTTAATCCCCCTAGAGCGCCGTGGTGGGGAGGATTTTTTGAAAGGTTAGTCGGTGTAGTAAACCACCTACTGTGTAAAGTATTAGGTAAAGCGAGTTTAGGTTATGAAGACTTAATGACTTTATTGTGTGATTTTGAGGCCGTGGTAAATGCTCGACCATTGACTTATATTTCAAACGATCATAATGATCCTGTGACATTGTCACCGGCTATGTTCCTGCGGGAGCAGGCTAGCTGTAACGTTGTCGATTGTGATTTAGTCGAAAAAACATGTCTTACGCGTAGTATGCAAAATAAACAAAAATTGCGTGAAGATTTGAAAAATAGATTTAGGCTAGAATATTTAGGGCAGCTTAAACCGCTTAGGGAAACAAAATCGAACGCGACAATTAAAACGGGGGACATAGTTCTTATAGGTAATGACTCTCACAAGCGCGTTGAATGGCCTATGGGTCAAGTAATTGACGTTGTACCGGGTAAAGACGGTCGGATTAGGTTGGTTAGAGTTCGGACCTCGCATGGAGAGTTGCTAAGACCTTTACAATGGTTATATCTACTAGAGTGCGTTGATGATTCGGTTGAGAGGAACCATGACGATCGACGAGATGTGGCTGTTCCCAAAACGAAGGTTCCTAGGTTGCACCCTGAGTCTTCTGAAAAAGGAAATCAAGAGGATGTTGCTGATTCATATCGCGTTTGCGGTAGTGTTCGGGATAGTGCGTGGGTGAGAGAATCCGCCGATTACCCAGATCATCCAGGTGATCTTAATGTAAGCCGAAGCGGGCGTAAAATAAAGTGTCCTCAAAGATATTTGTAGTTTAAGAACGTTAGTTTAAGTTAGTTGTATTTAGGTGAGAAACAGTTTGTAAAACTGTGTCTCAGGTGGGAGTATGTTATAATTTTATAATTTTTTACTATGTTTAATCAGATACCTATCAAGTAAGTTATTGTCAGTTGTCAGATTAGAGAGATTCTAAAAAGTCATAAGTTTTTTCATTTTTATATATCTGCCGTTTGTGATTAGCCCTGTGTTTAGGCCGGGACAGACGGGTAGTTTGTCCAACGGTGTTCAAGAAAGTGACTTGCAAAGAGAGTGACTTGACATAGTTTGTGGCGACCGTGACAGGACTTTGCAGGCGGTTACAAGTCGGCGAAATCGGTGTGAAAAACGTTGTACCTATAACAGTAAATAGAATCAATTGCGAAGAAGTTAGGTATTATGGCTGATTCAATGGAGTCTAAGAAAAAGCATAGGAAAGTGCTCCGATCTTTTGTTACAAAATCGTTGAACGAATTAGACACTCTGTTAACGAAAACTCCTATCGTGCTGGAGGACATAGAGGTTGCCTGGGAATGCGTAAAGCCTAAGTTTGATGAACTCAGCGCGATGAACTCTGAAGTGTATAATTTGTTGTTGG
>NW_019417474.1:42183-91376 GCF_000390285.2 Anoplophora glabripennis | reverse complement strand
TATTTACTAATTCTTCTTTAGAGTAATTCATTTCACAATTATTACTGTCGCTTTTCTATTAAACCTTATGTGAATCGAAAATTTTCCAGATTATCATTTGACAGGAGCCTACTACGTTATTTTATATATAAACTATTTGTAAACTTCGCATTTTTTCATAGAAATGAGATTTCATGAAAAACTAATGAATTTTGGTATAGGAGCAGGTATAGCAAAGTTGTAGAGAATTTAATTCTGCATCTCATGGTATGAAAATATACAGGGTGTTCCATTTAAAAAATTGGAGATTTTTCAATTTTTCAATTGGCAATTTTGACATGATATTTTGGTCACCTTGTATAACGCAGTCCCGTTTTTGGATCATGATTCGGAAGAGTCATCCTTACTAAACATCTAATAAAAAAATGAGCTTAGTAGCTATTAGTATAACCTGTCAGTATCAGAAAATGTAAGCAGCCAATATCGATTAGAAAAACCTTTCTAGCGAGATATCTCAAAAACTGTGAATATTTGAATAGAACTATTCTACACAAAGTACCCTTTATTTTTGATGTAGCATCCGAAAAAAATATAAAAAATGTGTGTTTCCATTTAAAAACCAAAGTTGGTGTCTGGCCAGGAAAAGTGGAACACCCTGTATAGTTGAATATATTTTTAATTTGTACATTCCGAGAAATGTGGCAACACAGTAAAAAGAAAAATTTCCCGCACTAGTGGGACACGCTGTATATATTTTCTTCGCTGCTCCTCCATGTTTGACTGACTTCGCGATGGCAGTGACCTAGGGGTTGATATTGTCTATGGGGGCCTCCACTGAGCCGGTGGCTACGCACTCAGCGCGAACCCTTTTTTTGAACGCGAACGCGACGCGCTTCTTCAGCCACCTCAGTCCTCACGGGGACCGACCGGACGTAACCAGACCTACGTCATGCCGGCGGAGCACGAAGCAAGTTTATTTTTTTTAAGGAATCGTCTTCTTCTTGCTTGGGCCTACTCGCTTCCTCGTAGGAACGGCGGCACTGTCTTGATTCTTCTAAGGCTTACACGGCGTCCTGGGTGAGCGGCGACAAACGGCCGGTGCGGCCGGCGCGTTCGACGCGGTTGAAGTGGCCGACGCGATGCTAACGCCTATTTCTGTTAAGAGTGCAGGTCCATTCTCTCGAATGGTCGATTATATAATTCTCATATAATTTTTAAGATTTAAAAATGTAAACTGAAGCGGCAGAGGCGGAATTATCAAATAATTTGATCACGTCGTCCGCATGAAAACCGCACGAGCCGCTTGTGCCGGGCGGTACCTCGTACGTAGGACAGAACCTATGATGCTCTAATTTTGAAAATCACTGCTTCGGCCGTTCCGGTCGCACCAACCGCACCGGCCGTTTGTCGCCGCTTACCCAGGACGTCGTGTTAGGGTTGACGCCGGCGTCAGACCCAGTGCAAAGCCTCACGATGTGTTGCTCCTGTTCTCGCTTCTGTGGTGCCAGACAGCCGTAATTCCTTGCAGGCGCTCGGCAACGGCTGAAAGACTCCACTCATGAGAAATCCCTTCGTTGTGGCACGCGCTTGCCCGAATTATTAGTTTATAGTCCGCAATGAAAATTACAGACTTCGAATTCTTTTATTATAGGGGCTGACCTCCCATAATAAGAGAAGTCAAACCACCTGCACCTGCTTTTCCTTGTGAAGTTGAAGCGAATTCTTCAGTTGTTGGGCGGTGCTCAGACAACTGACTCCTGGTATACCTCAATCACGCGAATAAAACAGCAAAATAAAAATAAAAGCGATCTGGGAGGCGGTTGATAAAAGTTAAATTGAAAGTTAAAAGTCGACCTTCGTGCGTCCGCACTCTGACTCGACTTGACTCTGTCTGTCTAGAACAAGTGTCCGAGGCGGAGTATTTAAATGCTCGGTCGAAGGGACGCGCGACCCTTCGACCAATGGGGTGCGTTCAAGCAAACCTCGCGAAATTTGCCTGCGGCGACAGTATATACAGGGTGTCCCGAAATTAATGGGACACAGAGCAAGAGTAGAGTCCTTACATCAAAACAATGCGATTAAGGCCTTGGTCCATTTGTGGCTAATAAAAAAGTTACAGGGCGTTAAAGTTGAAATTTTGAATTCGAAATTCTTAAAATTCTTAGAAAGTTTTCAAAGGATTCTTTTGAAAATTTGGATTAGGGGGTTTTCTGGGACGAGAAAAACGAATCCGTACTTAATTTTGCTGTAGACGCTAGAGGGCGCTACGAAATGTACTCTTGGTTGATAAAAACTGGTTATAACTTTTTTATCAGTGTGTGTACGAAAGTTTTAATAGAAAAATATTGTTCTCCTATCTATTTTTCACAAATAAGGGATACTTGTTTTATGTCGATAAATTTAACCGTTTTCGATTTATTTCTTGTTTTTCTATTGGATGCAATAAAATAAAATAAAATAAAAGTTTGTAGTTACTTACGTAAAAAACTAAAGATTATTTTTAATAATAATTTAATTACATTCAGGTGGCTACATTAAATTCTCAATATGACCCCCGTTTACATTAATACACAATCTTATTCGTTTGATAAATGATTGTCTAATATTAAATAGTGTTTCTTCATTTCTTAATAAATTCGTAGCATTTAAAATTGCTTGCCACAGCTCATCCCGTGTATTAATAGGGTCACTGTAAACTTTTGATTTCAAAATACCCCAAATACTGAAATCCATGGGGTTTAAATCTGGGCTTCGTGCGGGCCATGAAAACGTGCTGCCGCGACCTATCCACCGTTGGGGAAATTGTGCGTTAAGATAGTTTCGCACCTGTACAGAAAAATGGGCAGGGGCACCGTCTTGCATAAAAAACATATTGTGTCTTACATTTAATGGTAAATCATCAATAAGTTCCTCAAAATCATGTTCTAAGAAATGTAAGTAAGAACGGCCATTCAGATAATATGGCAATTCAACAGGGCCCAACAGATGATTTCCAACAATACCACACCAAATGTTTATCTTAAATTCATGTTGGAAATGACGTTCTCTTAATACATGCGGGTTTTCATTATCCCAAACATGTTTATTTCTGAAGTTGAAAACGCCCCGGCGAGTAAATGTGGCTTCGTCTGTAAACAGCACCTTGCTTAAAAAGTGTGGATCATCATTGTGTCGGTCTAAGAATCGAAGACAAAATTGTTCCCTATCTGGAAAATCTGCAGGTAGTAAATTCTGCACTGGGCTAAAGTGATACGGGTACAGTTTTTCATTATGAAATAATCTATGAATAGATTATTTAGGTACCACTACAGCCGCAGACATTCGTCGTAAACTTATTTCAGGATTTTCTGTTACACGAAGCAAAATATCCTCCTCTTGTCCTGGAGTAACAGTTGTTGGATGGCCAGCATCTCGTCTTTTAGAACGAAACGATCCAGTATCTCCTAACCGGTCATAAAGATTTTTAAATAATTTGTGATTTCACGCGATATTATTAATTGTAAAAAAAAAACTTAAAGGAATACACTATTTAACAAAAGTTACTTGTCAATAAGCTAATTGTCAATAGTACAATTTGCTTTCAAATAACAAAAGCTTACTATGACAGTTTTACGTAAGTAACTACAAACTTTTATTTTATTTTATTTTATTGCATCAATAGAAAAACAAGAAATAAATCGAAAACGGTTAAAATTATCGACATAAAACAAGTATCCCTTATTTGTGAAAATAGATAGGCGAACAATATTTTTCTATTAAAACTTTCGTACACACACTGATAAAAAAGTTATAACCAGTTTTTATCAACCAAGAGTATATTTCGCAGCGCCCTCTAGCGTCTACAGCAAAATTAAGTACGGATTCGTTTTTCTCGTCCCAGAAAACCCCCTAATCCAAATTTTCAAAAGAATCCTTTGAAAACTTTCTAAGAATTTTAAGAATATCAAATTCAAAATTTCAACTTTAACGCCCTGTAACTTTTTTATTAGCCACAAATGGACCCAGGGCTCAATCGCATTGTTTTGATGTAAGGAATCTACTCTTGCTCTGTGTCCCATTAATTTCGGGACACCCTGTATATATATACAGGGTGTCCCAATGTCAGCGTACAAAAATTTACCAGGGGGTAGACTGGGCCAAAATAAGATTAAAATTCTTATAAAATATTTTTCTGTCATGCACTCTCACGGAGTTACAGGATGTTGTTTAGAAAAAAATAATAACAACTTTCCCCAATAACTTAAAAACCCTTCCAGGGAATTAAGTAATTTTTGGGTGCTTATTTGGATCTGATGCCAGGGGCGGTCTAGGCCAATTTGTCCTCAAGGTTATGTCTTCATAACTTTTTGCATATCCTAGTTTTATGTAATTTGATTACGTTTTCCTGAATCTGCAATCGATTCTGAACAAAAAATGTGCACTTGTTTCATAGCTTAAAAATGAACCGTTTTCGAGTAAATTGGGTCTAAGATATCGACTGCATTAGTTCGTAGAAAAATGCATGTGAATATTTTATTTCTTGTTGGTGCTTGTCATTATAAAAAACAAAGTTATTTACAAGCGTACATGTCAAATTAATTACAGTACTCGAAGTTATTAGAAATTACTAAGTTTACAAAACAACAAGATTATGAAATTATTATGTAATTTTCCAACAACGAATATGCTGATATGATATTTGTCTACGGTTTCTGTGATGAAAATTCATTGGTGGCCTCACGAGAATATCTACACAGGTTTCTAAATAGACCTTCGCAGCACGTATTCCAACGAGTTTTTCAAATAGTCCGTGAGACTGGGAATGTTAAAATTGGAAATACTGAATGCTGCTGTTATTGATGATCTTTCCACCAGTGCCCGAAGAATATCAACGCAAGTAGGTATTCGACGAAGCAGCGTCTGGAGAATTCTAAACCGAGAAGAACTGCACCCATACCACCTACATAAAGTACAAATTTTGCATCCTGGTGATTCCGAAAAAAGGTTACAATTTTACAGGTGGTTGTTAGAAAATATCGCTAATGGCGAAAATTTCCATCAAAAGATATAGTGGGGTGATGAAACTATCTTTACGAGAAATGCTATAAATAATTTAAAAAATTTTAAATTCTGATCCATTGAAAATCCGCATGTGATACGATCCTCCGCGTTTCAAAGAAGATTCTCCATAAATGTCTGAGGAGGAATCTTCAACGGAGTCATTCTGCCTCCTCAAATTATTGTAGACCGTTTGAATTCAGAGAGATACACGGATTTTTTAGACAATATTGTTGATGGCGTACTAGATGACGTTCAATTATCTTTGCGAAATCAAATGTACTACCAACAAAATGGAGCACCTACTCCTAACAGAAGACAGGTATCGAAGTGGTTCGATTTACATTTTCCAGAATGCTGAATTCGGAAAAATGGACCTAATATGTTCCCTGACCTCAACCCGTTTGATTTTTTTTACTGTGGTCATATGAAACAACTGGTGTATGTCAACCCCAGTAACACGTGAGACGATTCAAAAAATTAATGCAGCCACCCAGCAAATTCAAGCAACCGTTAATTTGCGAAGGGTTTACAATTCCTTGGTCAAACGATGTCGGGCATGCATTGAAGTAAATGGGCAGCATTTTGAGCATTTATTGAAATAATTATTTTCTATTTTTATTATTAATATTGTCATTTTGCTAACATAATTTCGTTTCTGCTACATAATTTTCAATTTTATTTTCAGTTCACCTATACGTAACCAAATATTAAATAATTCATAGAAAACTTGTTAAAGTTTCTTCATATTCATGGGAAACTGTACCTCAACGGTAAACAAGTTTATTTTTTATAATGACAGGTACTTACTAGATAACAAGAAATAAAATCTTTACATGCATTTTTTTTCGAACTAATGCAGTCGATACTTTAGACTAAATTTACTCGAAGACGGTTCATTTTTGAGCTATGAAACAAGTGCACATTTTTTGTTCAGAATCTATTGCAGATTCAGGAAAACATAATCCAATTACATAAAACTAGGATTTGCAAAAGTTATGAAGGCATAACCTTGAGGACAAGTTGCCCTAGGTCGCCCCTGGCATCAGTTCCAAATAATCACCATGTAGTTTTAATGACCTTTAATAGATATACACTTCACCCAAAAATTACTTAAATCCCTAAAAGGGTTTTTGAGTTATTGCGGAAAGTTGTTATTATTTTTTTCTAAACAACATCCTGTAACTCCGTGAGAGTGCATGGCAGAAAAATATTTTATAAGAATTTTAATCTTATTTTGATTCTTTCTACATCCTGGTTAAATTTTTGTACGCTGACACTGGGATACCCTGTATATACCAAATTTCTTTCTTAGACGGGGATGCAGCCAAGGATAAAGTTACAATCCTTTAAATTTTCAAGCTTTCGAAACTATATTTTGTTTTTCATCAGGAAAAAATATGCGAGAATTACATTGAACTTAGCCAACATGATAGGTACACCTTCCGCGGACAAGGGTCGTTATTGCAAATAATTAAAAACATCACAGGTTTAAAAACGGAAAATTGTACAAATATAAAAAAAAATTAAATTCATAACTACGGCAGACTAGAGCCGAAATCAAACCTAGGCTTGAAATTATAATAATTTGACAAATTAATTCTTAAAAATATATATATGAACAACCAAAACTCCAAATGAATTCAGATATTTTAAAAGCTGATAAGGCTGAACGTGTCACACATTCGCCCCGAAAAGTGCCGATTTTCCGGACGGAAGGCTTTTTCAGCGGGCCGCGCAGCGGCCCACGTCGCGACGTCGTATTTAGAACGCGATTCCTCGACGCCTTCTCCGCGAATTTTCCGTTTTCCCGGAGCTCCTCGAGGGAAGTGGCCTCTATCCGATGAAATCTGACGATTTATCGACCGGATGCCTTCTTCCAACTTTTTATATAGAACTTTCCGCGAAATCACACGCGGAATTCGAAATGCGGCCGTAAATACGTTAAAATGCACTTTCTCGCGGGCCGGAAAACGTGTATTTTGTCCCACAAATTTCGGTTTTACCCATGCCGCGAAACGGTGTGCAATTAGGTACGAACCGCCCGGTCGATCGTCCTTCGTCTCTCCGGATGGGGACGAGGTCTCGTCCAGCTCAGTCTTAATTATAGAATCACGATCTGATTTGTAAGTTGTACAATGATGGGCAACTTAAAGTCTCCATCAGTTTGGCCGATCTCATTCTATCGCACCCCACCACAAATAATTACGGAATGTTTCGGACTGGGAGTGGAGTGTGGAGATATACTACACCGTGGCACCAAAAACTCTAATAGTACAATAGGGTAATTAATAATTATTAGTCTGATACCAGTTGCATTTGATATTTTTAAAATTATTATTTTAATGATTTGTAATGTAACATTTCCTTGGTTAGTTAAATGAAGAATTTTTTAGAAATAAAATGTTAAAAACCATTTACTCTTTTAACCATTGTTCACAACATTCACATACCTGCATATTTATTTTTTTTCCTTTACTCGGGATATTCATTTATAAATATTGTCGTAAATTGAATACATACAGGACAGGCCAATAGTGATTATATTACTCCTATGCCATGCGGATAGAAAATATTTTTTGAGCCATTGAGAGGCGCCTTAAGGGGGACATTTTTAAAATGTTATGAAATATACGGGGTGTTTCGGAAGGCCGCATCAAACATGGTTTTTAAACGCAATGGCCCCTTCTTTATATTTCATATTTTAATCATGATGATAATGAAATAATGATATATTTACAGGTATATCCAAATACTTTCAGATAAAATAAATAATGTTTTTGAAAATGAATCAATTATATACCTACCTAAATTACAAATAAAAACATAATATTTATTAATAACTTTATACACCATAAACGTAAAAGATAAAGATGATTTTCTTAAAAAAGAAGCAATGTTGTTTATATTATACCACTTTGTAATAATATAGTACACTGTGTAACGAGTGGGGAAAAGTTACCAATAGCGCCACGCGGACGCAGTTGACGCATGAGCGAAGCGAGTGCGGAAAGCGCCCAAGTGGCGCTATGGCAACTTTTCCGAACGAGTTGCACATACTATTTTCTATCACAAGTGCGAGTCGTTATGGGACCTATAGCATAGGGGGTTAGGCGCACGGAAAGTGCTAGATAGTACAACAGCGTGATGTTATTTTCAACGCTCCAGCGTTGCGCTATGAAAATAACATCACGCTGTTGTACTATCTGGCACTTTCCGTGCACCTAACTCCCTACACTATAGGTCCCATAGCGAGCGCGCGTTATAGAAATTTTGTAGTACAGTACGTAGATCAAACATCTCAACATCTAAATTCATTCATCATCTGCTATCTCTCTAACTATAAAACTAACATTAAAAATAATAAATGTAATGGTGCTTGGCATAAACAGCTAATATTTTTCAATTAATTTAGATGTTAGTTATTAATAAATAATGACACTTTGGTATTCGATGTTAATAAAAACACGTTTTTAAAAAAGTATATACGTAGATATATATATTTTTAATGAAAATAAATATTTAAACGAATCGAATACTTTAATAATAATAACTAGAAAGGCAGGCAATCTCCGCTGCGCGGAGTTTGACCTTTCTCTCGGGCCTTCGGCCCTCGGGCCGGACCGCGCGTGGCCCGAGCACCGCTCCGCGGTGCTTTCCTCGCTGGTTAGCAGATATAATATTTTTTAAACATCCTGTACTTTGATTTTTAAACGCCCTGTATATAAAAGTATGAGGAGAATGTTTTTCAAAAAAGAGTAGGTCCCGTAGAGAAAGAAAAGTTTGTTGTAAACTTCCAAAAAGGCATCTGGTTAGTAAATATAATATTTTTCATTCAAAGACTACATAGGTAAGGCAGCAATGGTAAAAAAATAAATTAAGACATCTGCTTGATAAATATACAAATTTTCATTAAAAGACTGTAGTAAATAGACAAAGCTAAAAGTGAAAAGAAATAAAACTGCCCTTAATTCTATAGAACACCAATTCTAGTATATGGATTTTTAAAAAAGCGACTTTTCTTCAAAAGATTTAAAGAAACAATTAACAAAATGAATAAGGGAAAATCTGGTACACCTGTGTCAGTTTTATGGAACGTCCTGTACATAAATTGCACGAAATACCTGGTTAGTCGGGTTTTTCATAAAAATATTGCAGACTTCAGTACAGAATATAGAAATGGAAGAACATTAAGGAAAGTTTTGTTCTATTGGTCATAAATACTCAGGATAAAAATTCAAAAAGACAACTGGTTAATAAGTATACAATTTTTCATTAAAAGACTTTAGTAAATAAAGACAAAGTTAAAAGTGAAAAGGATAAAAATTGCCCGTTTCAGATATGGATCAATTTTATGGAACACCCAGTACATATATGGATTTTCTAAAAAGCGGTTGGTCAGTAAATATACAACTTCAAAAGATTTCATGAAAAAATTAACAAAATGAATCAGAGAAAATCTGGTCCATCTGTGTCAGTTTTATGAAACATCCTGTACATAAATTGCAAGAAATATTTGACACCGTGTGTAGAAATATTTATTTGAAAATTTAGGTAGGTAGTGAAATGAGAAAAAATCCTAGTCCGCCCGTGTCATTTTTATGAAACACTCAGTATATAAATTTGCAAAATGACTCTGAGTTCTACAATATAAGATTTTTCATAAAAATATTGCGACAATAAATTTCTGAAATATACAGAAGTCTTTAGAGCGATAATTTTGACTTGGGTCATTTATGTAGAACATGCAGTATATGGATTTTCAAAAAAACCCTTTGGTTAGTAACTATAGGTATAACTTTTCATGAAAAGATTTAAAAAAAATTATTATTACATTCCCCTTTAATACCTCCAATTTGTACAAAAGTTCTATATAAACAAAGAGTGCTTATGCTCTTATTCGTTAATAATTAATTAAAATTAGTCGTAATATGTATTGTTAAAAGAAGAGAAATTCAATTTAATTCGCGCGATACTTGAAGTTTTAAGAACGAAGCATTAGCCCGCACCAGCTGTCTCTCTCGCACACGTCTATACCATTGCCGTATTGGCAAAATGACAGTTGGGCGAATCCAGTAGTTTATAAGTTCTATGGTCCCGTCTGGGTTCCTAACCTAAATTACTTACGGAATACGTCAAATATCAATTAGTATTTTCCTTCCATCGGTCTATGGTTCGTTGTGATTTTCTAACCTCAATTGGAAACGTCAAATATAGTGAAATTTATTTTGAAGTTTCAATCTGACATTCTTCGTGATTTATAAATTTTCGTCAATTTGCATTCGAGGTTCTTTGAATCTCCATTTCGCTTATAAAATGGCCGTATGTCAGTGAGAAGTCCACGGAGAAAGTACATTTGAAAACGAGAATATAAAGTTACAAAAATTTCATTAAGTGACGAAGGGAGATGAGGCGTATGCCGCTTCAGATCTCGCGAAGAAACCCAGCCCGTCCGCTAAAATTCTAGTTTTCCAATCTGGTTTGAGAGTAAGCGCGTAGTGTCATCGTTCACAGCTGAAGTAATCAACAATTTTTGTAATGTTAAATTTGCTTTTTTCTAACACAAAGTCGTCTCGCGAAAGATCCACAATGAGATAAAAAAAAAGTAAATGGTTTTCAACATTTTATTTTAAAAGAAAATCGTCAATATTCTTATTTAACTAAATAGGAAATGTTACATACATATCATTAATAAAATAATATATTTTAAAATATCAAATGCAACTGTTATCATCGGATTAATTATTATTTACCCTATTGAATACAACAGTTTTTGTGCCACGGTGTATATCTCCAAACAACACTTCCAGTCCGAAACATACCTAATTATTTGTGGTGGGGCTCGAGAGAATGAGAGCGACCCAACTAGTGGGGACTTTAAGTTGCCCATCACTGTACCTTCGAGGGCACCAATCCTCGTAGCACTGGATATCGCGTCGCAGGGATACATCTTACCCCGTACGACAATATCAGAGCAAGCTTTTTTGTTCTGAAAGCCCTGAAAAGCAAGGACAACTTCTTTAAATTTCGAGTCCGCCGCCGCAATGACGTGCGTACTATAGCTTTGGACTCGTAGGTCGCAAAGATAATGCCTCGTAGGGGTATGACGAGGAAGGTTGGGAAAGTTACCTCGGATTTGCAGATCTCGATTGAGTCTGAATGATAGTCTTCGTCGGAGATGCTCAGTCTCGGACGGTATCGCAGGTGTCTAAAGGAGTCTGGAGTTTATTGCTGTTTCGATGCAGGGGGCTATCGAACAGGATCTTCGTCGGAGGTGGTCAGTCTCGGATGGTATCGCAGGTCTCAAAAGGAGGCTGGAGTTTACCGCTATTTCGATGCAGGGGGCTATCGAACAAGGTCTTCACCTCAGCTTGGGCTACCTCGGGCGGTATGTTTCGTGAAGCGAGTAGTGGTTGCTAAGCACTATAAATTACCTCGTAATAAGCCTCGTGAAGCGAGCCTGCGAGCTTGAACTCCTAAAATTCTTGAGTTTGATGTCAGGGTTTTCACAATCAAACCGTAGAAGATATGTTAAAAGATTTATTAGACAGTAAAAACGGACAATAAGTGCTCTTAATTAACATATACAAGACATTTACCATAGAATATCGTTTGTTACAATTTGCTCTGTGTCGCTCATTCGCGCTATGCACTCCCACTAATGAACTGCAGATGCCGGAAGTCGACGTTCCATCGCTTTCTTCAGATATCCATACTTTTGGCGGAACACTCGTGAATCGTCCGCCAAAATCTCCACCAAAAAGCACCCGTCGTCGACGTCGGATCTCGTTCCCCTCTGGCCTCTCCGGATAGTTGATGTCGGCATCGGGGATTTTGGAGTTTTCTCCCATTTTAAGAAAACTCTACCCTGGTCTCTGCTTAGGCTACCGATCATCGCATCCAACCTCCAGAGCGGTGGGACCCTGGGAAGACAGTTCTTTCGGCCCAAGGACGGGGAAATTGGAAAGTGTGGAGAAATTTTCTCCGTCTTCGTAAAAGGGCTTACGGACGTCTTTGTACTGCATGAATCTGGTTCAAAAATAGTATGTAGATGCACGGCACAAAGTAGTACCGTGATTGGAGGGTTCGGCCGAGATCGCGCGGACACTTTCGGCGGCAGCTAGGAGAACGTGGAATCCTATTATGGATTAGTTGGCCGTTAGTAGTCGCACGATTCGGCTCGAATTTGGATATGATAACCACCTAGGGATACTCTAGTGGCTACTCTATGGCTAAAAATGCGGAAAATGTAAAATTCGCGTTTCCCCGTATAACGGCGTTGTGGCTCATCCGATTCGGACGAAATTTTAGGGGTATAATGCCAGCAACTTGAGGAGTGCTGCATTTTGTCACCGATCGCTCAATAAGTTTTTGAGTTATTGACGATAGCGTCCTTGGACCATGGATGGTTGTTTCCAAATATCGCTCTGAAGCGCGCCGGGGTTCGTCTGCAGGTTGCGACGGTCGCTGCAGAAGGTACTGAGCGCCGACATGGCAGACCCAGGCGAGATCGGCCGCGATGTGGGTAACATTGGAAACATCGGTGAAATTGGTCTTTCGACTTCGGAGGCGCTATCGCCGGAGAGATCGATGTTATATCATAGGGCGACGTCCGCACTGGATGCGGAGTCGCGGAGATCGCTCTCGGACAGTATCGAGTTCGATATCGAAAAAAATACCGTGGAGGCTTTTTTGATTTGCCCGGCCGACGGCGATTAATTTTGAAACCGTGGCGGGTTTTCTGTTTGGATTGGAAAAAAGGCGAATTTGACTCCTCTCCAATTCAACGGTCTCAGGCATACTCGTAGGTACAAGACGACTTCTAGGAATAAACTGAGTGTTCTGAAATCCCGAAACTCGCTCGAAGGGTGGAATACGACAGTTGTTCTATGGCATTAAGCTATCCTCTTATACAGGGTGTTTTTGAATGGAGTAGCATAAATGATACCAGTGAATCTACATTTCAAAAGAACACGATCTGCAAAAAATCGCCTTAATAAAATGTTCACCCCTGAAGAGATATTGGCCATCAAAGTTTCCAAAAAAATTATGAAAATTGGCTGTAATTTGAAAACCGAACGAGGTACAAATAACAAATTTTTTACAGGTTGTTTACTAATACAGATGCGAGTTTTCAACTATTTTTCGAAAATTTTAACCCCTCGAAAGGGGTTGAAATAACCACCCCTCAAGCCATTTTTTGCCATAACTTTTATATTTCGTAAAAACTCGATATCCAAAAATACGCATTAGATAAACTGGTTCTTTTAGAAACTTTTACCTCTCTAGCAATTTTCCTTTAAAACTTTTCGTTTATTAATAAAAAAATAAAATGTATTACCATTCACCTCACACCGTATATGATTGCAATCAATCAAAGAAAAACTAAGTGTGCTGCTGTCATGCCAGTTGTCACAATTAACTCTTCTGTAAGTTGTCACTGTTATCAGCTAAATACTTTTTGGGTGTAAATTAACAAGAATTATGCCAAATTTTACTAATGATGAATATGTGGACATGCTACAAGTGTATTTTGAATGTCGCAAAAACTGTGCTGCGGCAACAAGAGCGTATAATGAGAGATATCCAAATCGTCAAGTTCCCCACAGACAAACTTTTTCGGCGGTAGAACGAAGACTTCGGGAAACTGGAAAAATACAGCCGCATATTGAGGGTACCGGCCGAAGACCTACTGTTCGTACTATTTATCTTGAGGATGCAGTACTTGAAGAGTTTGACGAAAATCGTCAGACTAGTACGAGAAAAACAGCAATGCACTTAAATGTGTCCCATAGTGTTGTTTGGAATATTGTCCATGATAATTTATTATATCCTTTTCACCACCGGCCAGTTCAAGCTCTACTTGAACCAGACATGCATAAGCGAGTTGTTTTTTGCGAATCGTATCTTAATATTCTAAGAAATAATTTGAATTTTGCCTCAAAGATACTTTTCACAGATGAAGCAACTTTTCAAAGACATGGTTTAACCAATATGCACAATCTTCATTCCTGGGCTCATGAAAATCCTCACGAAGTATCTATGACAACATTTCAACATAATTTTAGTTTAAACATTTGGGCAGGAATTGTAGAAAATGTGCTTGTCGGCCCTTTTGTTTTACCTCATCGACTTGGTGCTGTTGAATATTTGCAGTTCTTAAATGAGCATCTACCACCACTTCTGGAGGAAGTACCATTAAATGTACGTCAGGCCATGTGGTACATGCATGACGGGGCTCCTGCTCACAGCACTGTAGTAGTTAGGCGGTGGCTTAATTTAAATTACCCGAATTGTTGAATAGGTCGCGGCAATGAGGCACCTATCTCTTTGCCTGCACGTTCTCCCAATCTAACGCCCATGGATTTTTTCTTTTGGGGACATATAAAAAGTATTGTTTATGCGACCCCAGTTGACAGTGTTGAAGAGCTACAGGAAAGAATATTCGCGGCGGCTGATGAGATTCGCAACAATCCCATAATTTTTGCTCGAGTCCGTAACAACTTTGATAAACGTGTTAGGTTGTGTTTAGAAAGAAATGGCAATTATTTTGAAAATGTCCTTTAACTAAGTTTTTTGTTTTTTCTCTTTTTGATAATAAATTATTTCTTAGTTTCGTTTTCATTGTACTTCTATTTAATAAAAGTTTCTGCGACATTCAAACAGTTATTTGTGCAACTACTGTAAAGAGTGTGTATTTGTTGTACGATGCATGAAGTTTGCAGCTCGAGACGAAGTTGAGAGCTGCAATCATGTTAAGTGCAACAAATATGCTTTTTGCACATGTTGCACGCAACATTTTTTCTACGATTGTTTTTATTTCAAATTTTATTTAACAGTATTTTACATAATATTAAAATTTTAACTGACAACTGGAAATTAATTGCGCAAATTGTCAATGTCAGACGTTAGGTACTTATGGATATGCTTAGATTAAACTTGTAATCAATATTTTTTTTGTACTACTGTAAAAAAAGTTAAACTTTTGGCACAGTAGGTAGTGCAATAAGTAGTAAATTTTGCACGATCGTAGAAAAAAACACTTGTAGCATGTCCACATATTCATCATTAGTAAAATTTGGCATAATTCTTGTTAATTTACACCCAAAAAGTATTTAGCTGATAACAGTGACAACTTACAGAAGAGTTAATTGTGACAACTGGCATGACAGCAGCACACTTAGTTTTTCTTTGATTGATTGCAATCATATACGGTGTGAGGTGAATGGTAATACATTTTATTTTTTTATTAATAAACGAAAAGTTTTAAAGGAAAATTGCTAGAGAGGTAAAAGTTTCTAAAAGAACCAGTTTATCTAATGCGTATTTTTGGATATCGAGTTTTTACGAAATATAAAAGTTATGGCAAAAAATGGCTTGAGGGGTGGTTATTTCAACCCCTTTCGAGGGGTTAAAATTTTCGAAAAATAGTTGAAAACTCGCATCTGTATTAGTAAACAACCTGTAAAAAATTTGTTATTTGTATCTCGTTCGGTTTTCAAATTACAGCCAATTTTCATAATTTTTTTGGAAACTGATGGCCCATATCTCTTCAGGGGTGAACATTTTACTAAGGCGATTTTTTGCAGATCGTGTTCTTTTGAAATGTAGATTCACTGGTATCATTTATGCTACTCCATTAAAAAAACACCCTGTATACGATTTATGACTATTAGCTGCTATTTTTGCCAAATCGAAAGGACCTCAGGAGCGCTTTCTTTACCAATTCGTAAACTGTTGACATATTGAATTAACCCATCGACAATTAAATTTATTAGAGATGACACTAACAATTGAAAAAGTCCATGTTTTAAAGGTACCAACATCCTTTGTTAACACAAAACTAGACTGAGAAGTGATTGATTATTCAGCGGTAAAATTCACGTTCTACTATTAAGGTCTACAATTCAATTACCAATGGGGTCCGAAATATATTCCTTTACTTATTTCCGCATTTTACTTTTATTATGGAATATTCTTTTTAAGAAGAAAAAATATAAACTTTCAAGTAGATTTTCATACACAGGATGTCCATAGAAATTACGTCGAAGTACAAACGGTGCCAAGGGCTTCTATATATTTAAAAAATTTATTAATTGCAATATTTTTATGAAAAATCTTATATGGTAGTAATCATATGCTTTTTGCAAAGGTATGTACTGAATGTTTCATAAAAATGACAAAGGCGAACTTTCATTTTACTTATCATTCCACTTTTCCTAAAAATTTATTGAAATCTTTTCATGAAAAGTTAAAAACTTACTAACCAGACGCTTTTTTGAAAATCCATATACTGGATGTTCTACATAATTACGGGCAATTTTTTTCCTTATCACTTTTAACTTTAAATAATAACGACTGTATCTTGAGTACACACTTCGGTGATTTAAAGAAAAGCCAAAGAAATTTGTATGTTAAAGTGTGTATAAAATTTTTATTAAAATCTTAGCTGAGCGCTTTCGACTACATAGTCATCATCGGAGCTATTCGTTGGTATCTAAAATTTAACGCAGTTTTTTTCTTTTCTCTTTTAACATTATCTATATTTACTAGTCTTTTAATGAAAATTTGTATATTTATTAACCAGATGTCTTAACTTATTTTTTTACCATTTCTGCCTTACCTCGTAGTCTTTGAATGAAAAAATTTATATTTACTAACCAGATCTCTTTTTTGGATGTTTGGAAAAAACTATTCTTATTCTTTTCTCGAGCGGGGCCTACTCTTTTTTGAAAAACGTTCTCATCAAACTTTTATATACAGGGTGTTTAATAATCAAAGTACAGGATGTTTAAAAAAATGTTATATCTACTAACCAGCGAGGAAAGCACCGCGGAGCGGTGTTCGGGCCGTGTGCAGCACGGCTCGAGGGCCGAAGGCCCGAGAGAAAGGTCAAACTCCGCATTAGCGGAGATTACCTGCCTTTCTAGTATTATACTTTAAAAAGTTACAGTAAATGTTCACAAAACGTTTCCGTTTTGGCAAATGTTGAAAATGAAGTTAAGCATAATATGGAATAATCGGAATTTATTATACCTGTAACCGCAACTGTGAAAGAGCATGTCAGATGTATTTTTATGAATATCTTGAAAAAATTTAGATCGAAATTTGTTTGAATTTTGAGTACTCGAGAAACTTAGAAATAACTATGACCACCGGATTAAAACTCTGATAATGTTTTATTGTAACGTGTGATGGTAATAGTTTAAATAACTAGGTGGATTTCACAGAGTCTAATGACACTTAGAGTGTACAATAATTCAATAAACATAGAAATCTAAAAAACAATAGATAAATTGGAATTAATACATTTAAGATGAATTTTTCGAGACAAAACGTTTGAATCTAGTTCGGGCTGAGGCAGTATTACAGCTTGAGCTTATTGGGGGTCATGAAGGCTTGCAAAAAATGTAATAAAATGCCCAGGTTCATATTGATGATGGTCCTGGAGAGACGAAACGTTACATATGAAAAATGATTATGCCATTCGATAGAGGGTAAAAAGTTGGCATGACAAAGTGTTCCTCTTTTTTCAATATCACCTCAAACAAGGCTGAAATGAAACAAAAACGAATTTCTAAAATTTGTTTTTTTTTTAATATTTCGAAAACTAATCATTGATTTTTAGAGGCATATATGTTGGTCTCCTGATTACGCAACTTTGCCCCCATTTAAGCTACTTCGTATCTCTTACCGGTTCCGAGATCCCTGTAGTGAGAAGCGAATTTGTAGCAGCCTGTATATAGTAACGCTAGTTTTTGTTGGGAATAGTTCTAAATATTATGTAGAACAATAATTGCGATATGCGCTCGCTGAAAAAGTTGTGCATAATTGTTAGCCCAAGAAAATGTGAACAAAAATTTTGTCCTTACTTTCATGTATAACTCGAAGAATATTGATATTATAGAAAATAGTCAAAGAAAAAAAAAGTTTCGTTTTGAGATTCTATGTAAAATAAAAGTAATCCGGAATTTTGATGTGCATTATTGTTGTTGCAATACAATATAGACCGAAAAAATATTCGCTGGAGCTACCGTATTTGCATATTCTTGAAATGTAATTATAGATCAAATAGAGGAAGGATCACTTTTGATTGTTTTGTGCAATAACATACAGTACGTTGTTTTGCCTCAGTCGGTACGCCTTGGCAAAATTACTCTTACTATATGAAACATCCATACAAGCTACTTTTAAAACAGGTATCGACTGGATTAATTGTTATTTTTTCTTATGGAGTTCAGAGGCGAGTTCTCGAAAACGAAGCGAGATACTAAAAAAAGTCAAGAGACATAAATGCACTATTTTTAGTGGGTTTATCTGAATGTTACATAAAAACCGCAAAAAACTACAGGATGATATTCTTTTCTTGCTCGCTGGGTACCTACGCCTCAGTACGCGATGTTTAATTCAAAATCCATATTGAGTATTATTAGAGCCGTAGCTTCGAAATATTCTTCGTCTGATATTAATAAAATATGTTTCTGCATACTGATTATTAGCCTTTAGTAGTATTTTAGTCTTCCATTTTCTCATTGTTGTGGATCGAAAGTTTTTAATAGCAAGACGTATTTTATATATTCTTAAAACCTGTCTTAACCATTCAGGAGGTACCATATCCAAGGCTTTTATTATTATTTTTATTATTTATTGCCGTAATTATTGTGTGGCCTTGTCCGCAAGTGGCTATTTTTGTTATTCAAATATAAATATTACGGAGCGTGTACTGAAAATATAATTTTAACTATACTCCGCGATCGAAATTATAGAGAGTGATTCAGACATAATATAAAAACACTATTACCGTAATGCGTATAAAATATAAAATGATTTTTATACGGTTCAATATTATTTATCTTTGTGCCGCTCGCTACGCACATCGATAGAATCTATAATCGTCTATAGACTGAGTTACACTGAACGTCGATCTATATTCTATCTCTGTCTTTTGCACTAGGTAGGGAATAGGGAAATGCTTTTTTAGTTGGGTGTAAACGGACTTGATTTACCAGTCCTGAGAAACGTCATAGCATAAGCGTAGACGAGGGGTCTAATTCCATGGCTATAATAAATTTATAAATTAAAAAACTCAACTGGGACGTTTTAAAATGCTGTAATAATTAAAATGGATCAAAGTGCCGGTTATAGCAAACCGTAAAAAATATTAGATGTTATGTTTTATTATCTTTCTTCAATATTTTCTATATCTTGTTGCCTTTTACGCAGACACGCCAATGGATTTTCGTTCCCAGCACGCTTCATCCCCCTTACTAGTCCAAAAGCTAGCGATTAGTCACTCTCTATAATTTCGACCGCGGAGTATAATATTAACTCCTAGAAGCAATAAATATAATAAAATTTTAGGTTAACGCCGACATTGTTTGTCATTGCAATATTTCAAGCAACTTGGTGGCGACATTTAGGTAGAGGGCCCAATTGGAACAATATTGTGGGAAAAGAATTTCTAAGATGTAGAAAAAATTGGTGGACTAATGTATTATATATTAACAATATTATAGACAGCGAAAATATGGTAAGAATTTTATATTTCTTGGTGGTTGATTAGCTAATTCTAATTCCAGTAGAATATATTTTGCTAATAAAAATATAAATTTAAATTATTATGACCAGATCAATGATTCTTTATATTAAGGTCCGGTACTTTGAGTTTCGATTAAGACTTGATTGACTAATCAGGCGATTAGTCTGTGAATAAACTATTATAAAATAAATCAGTTTATTTACAGTCTAATCATGTGATTACTTAACCAAAACTCTACTATCCCTCAAAAATGATATTACTTAAGAACTGCTGAAGGTATAGTTACTTCAAATTTAGGGACGTAGCAAGTCAAAACCGGGCCCTTGTGCAAGACCACAGCGGGCCCCACTTCATAATTTCACAAAAAAGTTCAATTTAAAAAACAATTTTATTGCACAAAAAACTGTATGGTAAGTACAATGGTAAATGGTAACAAACTAATAACACAAATATAAAACTAATGCTAATGTATTTATGCTGAAAAAAAATCTTCTTTTCTTGCCTTTTATCGGCAAACAATGATATTATTTTATTGAAACCTAAAGTCCTGGCTACCTCATTTTGTATTGATAAAATTGCCTAGAAAGTTTGCTTTGCAACATTTTATTTCTCAAATAATTTTTAATCAATTTTAAGATTGAAAATGATCTCTCCGAACTTGCTACCGATACGGGAATTGTTAGAAAAAGGATAAAAGCACAGCAGATTTCTTTGAATGAACTCGAGATCATTTGATCGCAAATAACTAATTTCACCAAGTCACAGAAGTCGATGAAGTTGCCTCTTCATCTTGCCCTTTTTCTTCCGCAATACTCATCTTAACTGACTCGGATGTGCTGGGTGTTGACGTTGAGTGTGTCGGTGACGGTGCAGTCGCGATCTCTGGTGTGCATGAGTTATGCTTTTCTTCATTTTCAGGTTCAGTCTGTTCAGATAAATCAAAATTATTCTTTTCAACACGATAAAAAAAACAAGTTAGCTTGGGCAGCTTTTCTTTTTCTCGTTTTTCAGTGTCTTTCGTTTTCGCTTCTCAGCTCCCGACAAATACTTGTACTGACTCATATTACACTGACCTCTGCATATGACGACAACTACAGCTACACTAACAGAACAGCACAAAACACCCCAGTTTTACATGGTGATCTCACTCATGCCAGTAACATCAACAAACGAACGGTAACCGCCGGCGCCGTCCTATTGAATGCTAACATCAAATTCCTAACATGTCCTTTGCATATATTAGTAAAGTCATATTTCGAGATATACCTAGTATAATAAAATGTCATTTAAGTAACAATAAGAGTTGTTATATAAAGCATTATTTTAAGGTGCCAAATCTGCACAATTGATTGACCAGTTACTAGTAAGTTTAATGACATTTGATGTGAATAAGTTCTCTATGCATTTGAGGCACTTTACTGTTTTGCTCGTCAGTACTGATAGTGTTGAGATCCATGGATAATGTTTTTGAGTGCGTCTTGTAATGTTTTTGTCACGGTATTCAGATGGGATGCATCGCGAGTTTGGCCTTTGAATCCATTAACACCTGGTGCTGATGGATTAGTCGGGAGGGTGTCCTCAGGCTAATCGGACGGGAACACTCTGCTGGTGGGTGTTTTGTGAGTTTGCCCCTAACATCCATTGCACAACTGGGGTTGACGCCGGGAGGGGTGTCAAGAACAGTACGAAAATGATTAGTTAGATTTATTTATATTTTTAATATACAAACGAGTTTGGTGATACCTAAGTAGTATCATAGTTGCTTATTGATTGTGCAGTAAAAATATCACGCCCCGAATATGTTTCATTTTAAATGGACACGGTCATATTTTCAAATAGAGGCGAAGTACATACTCAGTAATCACTGATACATTTATTAATTAGATAATAGGGTGCTCAGGCATACTTTCAAATCATTTATAGACATATTTAGTGGCCCCTCACTAAGAAAGGATGACCTCATATCACAATAGCAAAGTCCTGACCTGCCCTTAATTACGCATATATTTATGCCCGCAAGATAAATAACAAATATTCACATGTTTTCAACGCAATAATTGACAACCCATTTCTACCCTTCTTATACTTTTCAACCCCTTATTTCTCCTTACGAAAAATATCAAAGCTTACATTAGGTAAGTGCTAAATATTTGATTATCATGTAACTGTAACTATTATTGATTTTCAATTTAATTTGCAATGGCACCAAGAAGAATAATTTCGGAAATTTGGAATTTCTTTACCGAAAAACCGAAATCAGATAAAATAGCCGAATGCAACATTTACAAACTAGAATGCAGCTATACAAATCTACATCAAATAATTAAAAAAAACATATAGACAAAAAACATGTTGCTGTTACATTAAATAAGATCGCTCATTCGTGCTTTGGTTCACCCTGTAATTTACCCTCTACAGATATCTGTTATTACTGCTTTTGTTCCGCACATTTTGCCATCTTTCAGACAGTTCCTCAACTCATCATGGTAATGATTGAAATTTCTCCAGATTTTTTAGTGCAAATGGCGGCATTTGAAAGATAAATGTCATATTTTGCTACAAAACTGTTTAATGCCATTACTAGAGTGTTTTATAGGATAAAATTGTACAGATCTATCAATGGTAATGCAGTGTAGGAGCTAAGCTATTTTCATGCAAATCTGTATTGAAAAATTGTAAATTGTTTACATTGAAATTATTATTAATATAATATATAATAATAGTAATCACAACCGGTGAAACAGAACGTTGGTCGTGTCCGTTGATTGGAACGTATCATTGGTCTTAATGCCGGGTCTAGACGATAGGTTTTGCACAACGTTTTATCTGCGCAGTCACAAAACGTTGCAAATCAAGAGTGTCCACACGGTGCAGATATATCTGTATTTATTTACTCAGTTTTCACGGAATCGACCGTAGAGGAAGTACTGCTCCGATCAATTTTTGTAAGAAAGAAAAAAAAAATATTTTTTATAACTGTTTCTCTAATTGTTGAACCTCTCTGAATTTTTCGATTAAAATTTGCATGCCTGGCTCTTTTTGTTTCTGTCACCATATCCCGCTAATTTCACATGTCAAAGAGACGGGAAACTTTTATACAAGTCAATAAGATTCTGGCAGAAACTCACGGGAACGTTGACGAAAATCTGCCATTTTTCGACAATTTACCTATTCAAATGATAAAACGTATCACAAAACGAAATGAACGTCTACCCGCACCGACTTATTTGCGTAGTTGGTGGATAACTATGCTCATCGCCTCAGTTTTCCCATGTTAGTCCAAGCATTATAGAGAAATGCTTACAGAAATTATTACCTGGACAAAAAAAATATGACCATATAGTAAATTAAATTTTAAATTGATTTTCTTATTCTTTAAACTCGATCCAAAATGGCGAACATGGTTAAAAAAAATCGCAAAGTTGCAAAAAACGGTTTTTCTAAAATAACTAAAAAAGTATAGCAGCGATTGAAAAATTATNTATTGAAAAATTGTAAATTGTTTACATTGAAATTATTATTAATATAATATATAATAATATAATAATAATTATTTTATTTAATTATTCTCTTATTTGCATTGTGAATGAAACTAGCAGAACTCCTGGTTCACTCCTTTATCTATATACGCATGTAATTAGTTTACTGAAAAAATGTACCATTTTTTAACGTTCCGGTGCAAAGGTCTGCAAGTACATTCTGTTTCAATGACCCTCTTGATAACTATTATAAGCCATATATTATGAGAAATGAAAATACACTAGTATGTAGGGGAGCGTGGGGGCAATAACGTGAATCGGGTTATAACGTGATTGGCCTTTTACAAGGATTCATAACAGATGGCGTGATACTGTCTATGTGTACACAAAGAACATCTGCCGCCATAATCAGTGTCTGCTTAACTTGTCACCAGAGAGTACGTTTCTGTGTGAAAAAAATATTCATTCGTTTTGCTCGTCTCACAAGGTGTAACGCCAAAATTATACAGGGTGTTAAAAAAAGAGTGTAAAATATTTAAGGAGGTAATAGTATAAACCAAAATAAACAGATGAATATGAAGATTTAAAATAAACTCCTTTAGAAGAGACCGACGCAAGTAATGAGATAGATATAAGTACCCTTTCACCCCTACTTCAAAGGAAAAACTCAAATGTACCCTCAACTCCTGTTACCACTGAAGAGGTTTTTTCAGACATACTTTGTAGTGGCAACAAAGAAATAAAACAAAAAAACGCGACAAAACACACCCAAAATTCCAAAAATTCTCCCGTACCGATAGCTGAAGTTGTCAGTCGTCCAACAAAAAAAAGTTCATCAGGTGATACAATTCGATCCTCAAAAAGGATTGCTAAGTCCGATAAGAAACATTAATAGTTCCATGTGTTTGTTAGTAGTAAGTAAGTAGAAGTCCATATAATGTATAATGTGTTTGTCTCCACCCATCAAAAGAAATACTCAGGGTTCCAATTAATGTCGTTGATGTAGGCATAAATAGTATTATATACTGTTAATTCTGATGTGCAAAATTGTGTATAATTAATTATATCTCTCCTTTTGTTTTCTTAAATACTTCTTCTTTTGGTTTTATATTAGGACCATGGATCCTTATATTAGAGATTTTAATACTAATGAAATTGACACCATAACTTTAGACTTACTATCTGAGTGTAACGAAGTTCTTAAGATCAATAGAGAAAATATAAATTTTAAAGTGCTTCATAATAACATAAGAAGTATAAACAAAAATATTAATGAATTTCGCTGTTACTTAGAACAACTCACGGAAATTTCTGAATGTATTATTCTAACGGAAACTAGACAATTGGACGATATACACTTATTTAATATACCAGGTTACAGTATTGTATACAACTACGGAACAATTAATCAAAATGATGGTACTATAATATACTTGAAATATGGTATTGAATTTTTACATAAGTGGATTCCTCTTGCCAATGGAAATAAATTGATTCTAGCCGAGATTCAGTTTCAGCAAAAAAATATTAGTATTTTGTGCGAGATCTGAAACAATACTTTTCAAATAGCAATTTGGATAAGGCTGACTATTTTCTGTTTGTGGGTGATATGAACATTAACATACTCGAAAATGAACAAAGTGAACATGTAGGGGAATATCTGAATAATATGTGTGAATTTAATTTTGTTTCTGCAATAAATGATTTTACGAGAGTGTCAGAAAATAGTCGGTCTTGCTTAGACCATGTTTTTATTAGAACTAAATGCGATTATGAATACTTATTATCTTTTGTGATAAAAACAAAACTAACTGATCATTATACGGTACTTGTTCAAATTATTTTTGAAACTAGTAAGATTTCCAAAAAAGATATAAAAATAAATAGAAGAGTTGACTATAAAGAACTTAGCGAAGGCATGACCCAAATTAGTTATAATGAAATTTATCAAGCTAACAGTATTGAATCGGGTTTTGAGAAACTTCTATATATTATTACAAAAGAGATACAAAAATCCACTTACACTATAAGGAAATCAGAAAGGAAGCGCAAAAGTTGGATCACGCAGGGTATTATTAATTCAATAAACAAAAGGGATAAAATGTATAACCAGTTATTGGAAAGATTTGACATTAATTTAAAAAATCGATACCTAATTTATAGAAATCGTTTAAATAATGTAATTAAATCTGCTAAGATGAATTATTATAAAAATAGAATTGCGCAAAGTTCAAATAACAATAAAGCGATGTGGGAGACTGTGAAGGAATTAACTTCGTCTAAGAAAATATCAAGGGATATTCAATACGTTAATCACAATGAAGAAACTATAAAAGATAAACAAACTATGTCTGACGTATTTAATAACCATTATGTTACTGTGGGTCAAAAATTGGCAGGTAAAATTATTAATCAGCCAGAAGTCAATTCAACATCAAATTATTTTAATCATTTTGAATCCATATTTCTTAAACCAACAACATTAACTGAAATAAATAATATAATACAATCACTCAAAAGTAACAAGTCACCTGGTGAAGATGGAATTACAGGGGAATTATTAAAATGCATGGGTCCATTTCTGGGTGAACCTTTAATGTTCTTAATTAATAAATGCTTTGAAGAAGGATACTTTCCTAATGCATTGAAAACATCTATGGTAATACCAGTATTTAAATCTGGCGATCGTGCTGATGTTGTTAACTACCGACCAATATCGTTAATTACAACTTTATCTAAAGTCTTTGAAAAGATAATAAAAGAAAGATTATGTACCTACCTTGAGAGACATCAGGTATTATCACCAAGACAGTATGGTTTTAGAGCTGGGGTATCTACGCAAGATGCTATTCTTCATCTTACTTCCAATATATATTCGGCTATGGACGACAACAAAAAATCCCTCAGTGTCTTTATAGACTTGTCAAAAGCGTTTGACACTGTAAGTCATGATCTGTTGTTAAACTGTCTGGAAAGAGTGGGTGCTAGAGGGGTGTCATTAAACTTTTTCAGGAGTTACCTCACTCATCGTTATCAGTTTGTGACAATAAATAATTATCGAAGCGAATTAAAACGGATCACGTATGGAGTTCCTCAGGGCTCTGTATTAGGTCCTATACTGTTTAACTTATATATAAATGATTTATTCTGTCTGCCCACTATGGGAGATATTATAGCATACGCAGACGATACATGTATTTTCTACAGTGACGATGACTGGGAAACTGTCACAAGAAAAGCTGAAAAAGATCTAGCAATAATATTTAAATGGTTTAAATCAATGTTACTTACAGTAAATTATGATAAAACGCGAGTTTTACATAATTATGTTGATGTTCGTTCCTCACCCACTGTTCAGTTTCTGACTATTTCAGACGATATCGTAATCAATTCGGTCAGAGAATTTAAGTATCTCGGTGTCATACTAGACAATCACCTAAAATGGGATAAGCACATAAAATATCTTTCTAATAAGGTAAGATTCTTGTTTCATAAGTTTAAAGTGTTAAGGGATATACTTGACCATGATTCTCTAATAATTATTTATAACTCATTGGTTCAATCGCACCTAATTTATGGAATTGTAGCTTGGGGAAATGTAAGGAAGAGTATATTGCGTAATCTAGAAATAGTACAAAAGCCAATTATTAAAATCATGTTTAAAAAATATCTACTTACCCTTCGGATGATTTTTTTATTGAAGCGTGTTTGATGGACCTACGGCAACTATTCTTCTATTTCCTAACTATACATCAACACAAAAATAAAAGTCAATTAATAGTCAGCGAACATAAATATGAAACAAGAAACAAAGGTAAAATGTTTGTAACTCAAAGAAAAAATAAAAGCATAGGACAAAAAAGTCATACTTACCTTGGTCCGAGGTTATATGCCTTATTGCCAGATAAAATACAGTCCATGAGATTTACACTTACTTTCAAAAAAGCGCTAAAAGACTTTATTTTCTCTGTTGCTAGAAAGGAGCTCATGATGCTGTGGAACTTAAATCAATTAATTATTCAGTATTTGCTTAATATGTTCGTGTTCATATGTATATTACATGTTATGGTGTAAATTGTAAATTGTATCTTATAATACTATTAATTAATGTGTAGACTGTATATAATCTTGTTGTCATTATGTTAAAATTAATCGTATTTGTTCGTTAGGTTTTATGTCTCTTTTTTTACCTTCCCCACGCACAGGCTATGCCTATAGTGGGTGTACTACGTTTATTCTTATTATCTGTAATATTCTTACTTTTATTGGTATTACTGATCTTGTTATTACTCTTGTGTAACTTTATTGAAATGAAATGAAATGAATAAACATTATTATTATTATTATTATACTTATATCCCAAGTTGCATAATAAAAAAGATACAGGGTGTCAAAGTGAAAAATAAAAAATGGTTATTCCTTAATAATTTCTATAATTTCAGTCAGAAATGTTTCAACAGAGAGGTTTTTTAATGATGAGAAAAATAATATAATAATGAGTTTTGAATGTCGAGTACGAGGCGCCCTCTGCAGGCAACGCTATGCATTGAATATGTAGTGACTTTTTTGCCAAACCCCGAACTTTTAGTAACAAAATATGAAATATTGAACTTTTTTTAATAAAAAAGGTATACTTATTGAAAATGATTAAAGCCAACCGTAGAGGAGATATTTTTAATTTCATAAATTAGTGTTACGGATTTATACCTCCACGAATACTAAGGTTCGAATTGCTAAAATAAATTAAAAAATCGAGTAGGTAAATGTCATTGGATAATAATCGTAAATTGCAATTTTGAAGTATTAGTTTAATTAAGTAAGTAATTGATTTTAGTTACTATTTACTTGCGTCCTAGATGTTAAATAGTTTTCGAATTGAATGAAATAACAAAGTATGTATAGGTACTAATGACAAGTACTTATGTCAATATATTGCCAGTATTTTTTTAATGTTACAAGAACTGTGTTGGTGCTGTACGACTTTATCATGCCAGATATCCCAATCGTCGTGTTCCTGCTACAAAAATTTTTACGGCGGTAGAAAGAAGACTTCGAGGAAACAGACACATTCAACCTCTCCTGAAGGTATTGGCAGAAGACGTCTTATTCGCGATGTAGAACTTGAAGAAGTTGTTCTTGGTAATTTACATCAGAATTCTGAAACTAGTACCAGAAAATTGGCGACAGGATAATGTTTCACATACTACGATTTGGAAAATTGCGAATGATAATCCTTTATACCCTACCATCTACAACCTGTGCAAGAATTTACTGGTGCGGATTTACCTAACAGGATAGATTTTTGTCAATGGTATATGAACATTTCAAGGAAAAGCAGAAATATTTTGTCCAGTATTTTGTTTGTTGATGAAGCGTCGTTTCAAAGACATGGTTTAGTGAACCGTCACAATAATCACTCATGGTCTGACGAAAATCCTCATTAAGTTTTTACGTCCAAATTTCAACATATTTTTAGTTTAAATGTATGGGCAGGAATTATAGGAGATTATCTTATAGGTCCGTTTATTCTTCCTCGGCGTCTCGGCGGAGCCAAATATTTGAGATTTTTAAATGAGCAACTCCCAATATTGCTTGAAGACATGCCACTAGCTACCCGTGAGAACATGTGGTACGCACATGACGGGGCTCCTGCTCATAGTGCATTAGCTGTTAGACAATGGTTAAATTTAAATTTTCCTGGGAGATGGATAGGTAGAAGGAACGATGCACCAGTCAAATGGCCTGCGCGATCACCGGATCTCACACCCATGGACTATTTTTTATGGGGTCACTTAAAAAATATTGTTTATTTCAACCCTATTGATAGTATGGAGATGCTTCCTCAAAGAATTTTTACAGCAGCTGAGCAAGTAATGAATGACATACATATTTTTTCAAGAGTTCGTCGTATTTTTAGTCGTAGAATTAGACTATGCTTACAGGAGAATGGAAATTACTTCGAAAATATCCTTTAAAAATCTTGCTTTTTTATTGTCAGCCAGTTGTTTCTCTTAAATTATCTATTGACTGTTGTTAAGTGACTCTTGGTTTTAGTTGTTTTGCTCTTTTTTCTAATAATTATTATTAAACTAACAATAAATATTTTGCAATATTTTTTCACCTGAACTGTTATTTCATATGAGATTTCTTTAATGCAGTGTTTAAATAATTTCACATGCACAAGAAAATGTGTTTTTTAATAAAGATACCGAAAAAACATTATACAACAAGTGTATTCACACAATCTAAAATAATACACACATTGGTCGAATTTTAAAATACGATACACAACTAAAAAGTACTGTGGGGCAATGCGTTTTGAATTTATTAACAAAAGTGTCCGTTTGTACCTTGGTATTCGTGGAGGTATAAATCCGTAATACTAATTTATGAAATTAAAAATATCTCCTCAACGGTTGGCTTTAGCCTCAATAAGTATGCCTTTTTTATTAAAAAAGTCCAATATTTCATATTTTGTTACTAAGAGCTGTATACAGGGGTTGGCAAAAAAGTTATTACATATTCAATGCATAACAATGACTGGTTCAAGTTGAATTATCTCAATTTAAACATTAAAAAATGCAACGTTTTGTCATTTTCTCTCAAGCAGAGCACATTGGTCTTTCCTTATAACTTGGATGGCATCCTTCTTTTAAAACCCCTAACATTCAGCGATCTAGGAGTTACCTTTGATCCTAGACTCTCATTTACCGCTCATATAAGTGCAATCGTTACGAAAGCCAGCAATAATATGGGTTTTATTATGCGCAATTGGAGGGAATTCCAATCGGTGGATGCATTACTTTGCCTGTACTATGCTTTTGTTCGCTCCAAACTGGAATACTGTTCTTCTGTTTGGTATCCTAAATATGGCAATCAGAAGTATATGATTGAATATGTACAGAGAAAGTTCTTGAAACACGTATATTTTAAGCTGCATNTTTGACGTAGCCGCTAGACATGACAATCCCCTCCTCAGGCAAGCCGTTGACTACGTACCCGACGTGACCGACAAACACAAAAGACCTAGACACCAACTTTTTGACACTGGGTGACCACCCCAACGACATCCCCCCTGCCTTTTCTGTTTCAGAGACCGCCAGGATCAAGAAACGAAGACAACGACACACACACACATACACACCCTCCTTACCTCTCCCTTCCCGCGCTAGCCTAAGGGCCACCTTAGCAAAGCGCATCCCAATGCTGCATAGCCCAACCATAAACATGACACCACCACCGGGGTTTACACAGACGAGCCGGCGAAGCAAGAAGAGCGCCAAAAGAAAGGGCCCTAGCCTGCGGGGCCCAGCCAGGACAAAAGGAGGTCCCACAAAGCGCCTACACCGACCGCATTTGCGGTCGAAGGCTGTCCAGGCCTACACGAGACGAGGCAGGATAAAGAGGGATAATCCCCCTCGATCCCAAATCATTGAGGCCAATTTCTAGCCATGGAATAATGGCGCGGTAGGATTTTATGAGTTTGATAAAGTATATGGGATATTGGTTGGTGAGTATTTTCATCAGTAGGGCTTCATGACAAATCGTATTGAAGGCCTTTGCGACGTCCAGGAAGACAGCACCAGTGTACTGTCCCCTGTTGAAGGCCGCCGTGATGTGCTCGGTAAGGCGAAGGATTTGAAGTTCAGTGGAGTAATTGGGTCGGAAGGCGAACTGCTCATCTGGAATGACTCGCAGTTCTTGGGAGTGGGTTCTTAGACTGGTTAGGATGATTTTTTCTACCACTTTGCTCATAGCCGGGAGCAAGCTAATGGGCCGGTAGTTGGATGAGAAGGTGTGATAGTAGTGTATAAATGACAGAGCTGAGCAGAGCATGAAGAATGAGGAGACCTTGACCCTAGACGACCGAAGGTCGTTGACCGTGGTGTCAAGATCTCCTCATTCTTCATGCTCTGCACAGTTCTGTCATAGGCAGAAAGATCATTGACCTTTAGACTCTGTCACAGAACTCTCATAGTCAAGCAATAAGTAATTTAAACTGCCGGCGTGTTAGAAAGCACCTGCTACCAATTACCATCGATAAATTACTGATATAAAAGCTTACTATGAAGTAAATTGATATGATATACAGTGGCGGTTTTACCATAAGAGCTGCGGAGCTGCAGAACACATAAAATTTTATGTATTTAATCATATTAAATATCAACAAAATATTTAAAGAATCCAAATGTACTCGCGCTAAAATAAATCTAGGAGCTTATATTATTATTTATTGCGACGCGAGCTACGCTCCTTAATATATGCAACCTCATATACACAATGTGTGGACAGCGAACAATTATATGCGTCCTTTGTTTTTATTGGCTGATCAGGCACGTGACCCAGTACACGGAGATAGGGGCTTTTGCGGCTGCAATAGTGACAGCCACTGCGCTGCAGTCTGTAGTAAATGCAGTAATATTTCGTACGTGGTATGTGGTGGTTTATTTCTGCGAGCGGCACGTGTGAATATTTTCGTTTAGGCGTCTACGGATATTATAGTTATTAAAATGAATAGCGTTTCGTTTAAAAAAAAACTTTATTTGGTTCTCTGCCTTATGAGGATAAACTAAAAATAAAAGAAGTAAAAGTTATAAAAAAACAATAATGTATACACAAAAGCAGAGTGGGTGTGCGGGTGTGATTTAAAATATTCACTGTTTTGTTTTCCGTGCTTACTTTTCGGTGGGGATAAAGCATGGACAATATACAGTGTGAAAGATTTAAGTCATTAAGTCTTTAAGTAAAATAAACATAAGAAGTCAGTTAGATTCTACATATTGGGATAATATACGGAAATACAATGAACAGGTAATGAAAAATCGTTATGTATTATCTAAAATCATAGATTGCATAAAATTTTGCGGAGCTTTCGAATTAGCATTTCGCGGACACGACGAGACAACGGACAACCCTGATGTTTTCGTGGACTCATAAATTTTAGTGCAGATCTTGACGACATATTAAAAGAACATCTAGCCACATAGGTATGACCGGGATTTTCTGTGATTTACCGGGAATTAGCTGTATGGTCCCGGATTTCGGATTTGTTTTACACTTATTTAGTTACACCCTGTATAATTGGGATGTAATGTGAATGCATTCAGCGAGATGATTATTATACCCGCAGCCTATAATTATGCAAATTTCCCAATTAAATATTTCCAAGATAAGGATTAAGAAATTGTAACCAGTAAATAAATTTGAAATTTTAATTGCTTTATTACAGGAGACGTAATGGTTCACATATTACAATAATTGAATTCATTCAATATGTATAGATTATTATTTATATATTTTAACGGGCGCCGGTGTTGAAATTACCATCGATAAATTACTATGATATAGAAGATTACTATGAAGTAAATTGATATGATATATAATTGGGATGCAATTTGAATGCATTGAGCGAGATGATTATTATACCCGCATTATGCAAATTCCCCAATTAAATATTTCCAAGATAAGGATTAAGAAATTGCGACCACTAAATAAATTTGAAATTATTTCTAAAAAATAGAATACACATCTGTCGATGGTATTATTTCTAAAAATAGAACAATACCGAACCGGGAGCAATGAAGAATGAGAACTTGATCGCACATGTAATAAGAGAACTGTGACAGGAATAATCACGTGATATGAAGTGGTAGGGAAAACCATTTAAAACAGCACATCTCTACACATACAAAATCAGTTTCAATCGTACCACGTTTTATATAATAAGTATAATGTATGTCATTAATAAAGAATTATTAACTGTTCTCCAAGAAAATTATGAATACCATCTGCAAAGTTATAAAAGCTTTAAAGAAAGTTTATTTTTTATGGGACTAGCCGCAATACCGATGCATACTGCAAAACAAATTTTATATGCCTTCAAAAAGTATGCGCCACATTTTGGAATGGACTTCATGAAAATAAAATATCCAGGAAATTTATTGGTTATATCGCCCCGTGATTTTCATAGTAAAGATGCAGAATGTGAGTGTTGTGAAGGTGTTCAGTTTCTCTTCAATGATAAAATCGAACAGGTTAAACTTGAAAAGGAGGATGTCAACAGTTTAAAAGAGCTCTTGGAAGAAAATAAACATAGGCTTGTATATGTTTGACTTGTTTTTATTCTGTATTATTTTAAATATATAATAACGAGTGTTCAAATAAAAACGTGGTCGAAGTTGGCTCTGACACACTGGACGTAGGGAGTAGCTTATAGCGTCCAACTTAACCTCATTTCTCAACGAGCTGTATAGCAGCTGTCAGTTTCAATAACGTTAATGACTATATAACTTTATTTTAAAGAATAATCGTGATAACAATAACAAACAATTAAAGGAGCTGCGGAAAGTGTCCCCCTCCTTGTTATAACAATAAATTAAAGCAGCTGCTGAAAGTGTCCCCCTCCTTGTTCCAAGCACTTTTCACACCTGTTCCTCAAAGAATTAAAGACATTTTCTAAGATGCTCGGGGTATTGTTAATTTCACGAATCTTGTCTATAAGTCGAGCCTGCAGATGGTTTAAATCAGGAATAGGCAGTTCAAAAATAGTGTTTTTAAGGTAAGGCCACAAAAAGAAATCACACGGCGTAATATCACATGACCTCGGTGGAAATTCATGTTCAGCATTGAGACTTATTAGTCGATTTTGGAAAACTTCCCTCAACATATTCATCGTCTCGCCTGCCGTATGTGCCCTTGCGCCATCTTGTTGAAAGTAAAAGTTTGTAATTTCGTTTTCTTCCAGCTGGTTAACAAAAGGAGCGATAATTTCTTCTCTATACCTTTGCGCAGTAAGAGTACCATTAAAAAAAATAGGTCCATAAATCCTCCTTCGATTGAGAGCACACCAAACTCCAATTTTTTGAGCGTGTAGAGGGCCCTCGACAAAAAAGTTATCTGGTTTTTCAGAAGACCACATTCTCATATTCTGTGAGTTTACGTAACCACTTAAATGAAACCAGGCTTCATCAGAAAAAAAGGTGATATTATGAAGTTCACCGTAGTTGTTTAAAAACCATTCACAAAATACAGCCCGTCGCGGAAAATCAACTTCATGAAGTTCTTGCTGACAAGTTAAACGATAGGAGAACAAACGCAAATCTTTTTTTAACACTGTGTGGCAGGTACCGACTGATACTCCCACCATTTGTGATAAAACACGTACAGAAGTTCTTGGCGCATTTTCCATTATTTGTTGGACATTTTCTTTTAATTCTTCAGTCCGCTTTTTAGGTCGGCCGCTTCCTTCTTTTCTTGTTACACTGCCCGTTTCACGAAAAACATTAACACAACGCTGAACTGCACTTTGAAAAATTTTGTACTCAACAACGCCGGGAAATTGATTTTGAAATTCTATGAAACATTCCTCAATAGAATACTTCCATATTCCATCAATCTTGCGTCCATTTCTAAAGTAGGACTCTATGATAAACACTTTTTGTTCTTGAGAAAACACCATTTTAAACGCTTTTTAAAACGAAAATATTCAAATTGATAGCGGCGATATAGCGCTTTGACAGATGACGTTTAAGTTCATTTGCTATACGCTACGCTCTACGTCCAAATTTTCAGAACCAAATTGACCACGTTTTTATTTGAACGCTCGTTACATGGAAATACAAGTTATATGTTTACAACATTTTTCCCAATAGAGAGAATATTTGTATGGTTCTGGAATTTATGTATTTATGTATTTATTATATTATGTTTAAAAATGATTTCATAAAAGAACAATAAAATAGTAAAAAATAAATTATTTGTTTTATTATAGTAAGGATAGATTTTAACATAATTGCTTTAATAGAAATATTTGTTAACCAGTTCATAAAATCAGATGTAATAAGGGAACTGTGAGGGAGAATCATAAGGAGAATAATCACGTGATATGAAGTGGTAGGGAAAACCGTATAAAACAGTGTATCTACACATATCAAATCAGTTTCAAAATGTATTCGTCTAGTATATTTTCTCAGAGCGAATCAGTAATTGAAAAAAGTCTTAAATGTATACACACACAAGTTATTGTTGGTGAAAGAAGTTATGGCTTAAATAAGTCGAAAAGTAAATCTGTATCTGTGGGTTTTCTATACGATGTCGAATTTATTCCGATTATTAAAATATTTGGTAATAAAAATGATTGGATTATCTTTAATGAAAACGAATGGAAAGATTTTCCAAGGAATAATAACAAATTATTTATACACCGGAGAAAACATGGAACCGATAGATGCTGGATTTTTTTCTATGGAGTTCAAGCAGCTACAATATTCAAATGTTGTAAAGATTGTGAAGGATAATATGTTTGTATATCTCTCTTACGATATAATATGCACTTTATGGAACTTATTACCGCTAATTGAATCCAGGATAGATTTGTTTAAGAATCAACAGTTCACCAGTTATTTCAAGATTGTAAGATCGGGATTGCAGAATATGAATGGTGATGTTATCATAAATGCTTTAAAAATATTACAACCTCAAGGAAATCCCAACAGTGAGAATATTTGTATGGTTCTGGAATTTATGTACATGTATCCTGATATGTTTAAAAATGAATTTATAAAAGAACAATAAATTAGTGTAAAGAAATTATGTGTATCATTATAGTATAGTAGATCTCATAAAGAAGAAAGTTAGATTTAGTGATGAACCTGATAAAATTCATTTTATAGTTATGTGGCCTGAAGAGCATAGAATCGCGAGATTAAGGTACTGGGAGAATTGTGCAATCGATAGACACCGCTTCCATAGACGAATTCAGTAGACAAAATATTATTAGTCCTATTTTAGATAATAACCATAGATGTAAAATTTACAAAGAAAGATTTATGTAGTGTACCAACATAAAAAAATTTATAATATAAAAATAAAAAACAATATAAAAATTATTTTATTGAAGTATGAAACTATCTACACTATTTCATTTTTATTAATCCAAGAATTATGTGTTTTATCTAGTCCTAACCATTTAATAAAAAGCATATTTCCATTTTTCCTAAGCAGCTTTTCCACTAAAAATATGTCAGGATGAAAAGTTTTCTGAAGCTCTTCAGTATAAAAGCTAACTTGAATTTCTTGGTTGTTTTGATTTTTTAACAGGTAAGTTGTAGGATTAGTGTACTGAACCTTTCTTATTGAAAATATTTCATTGCTCCAGTTGGGAGTATATCCTTTAGAAAATAATTCTCTGTGTTTGCTAACTCTGACATAATCTACTTTATATTTCGGTCGTCTCAAGTCTAATGTTTTCAGGTAACTGTAAACTGTCTGTAATATTTTCTTAGCATTTATTAGGTGGTAGCCCAAGAGTAGTATGAGTCGTATTATTGTACTGCGTTACAATATCTTGCAATATATCAGTCCATTTATAATTTCCTCTAAGGCTAAACTGTTTCCACATTAAATTTTTCATTGTTCGATTTACTCTCTCAACAACACTAGCTTTCATGGTTGAAAAAGTACTATAATGATTTATTTTAAATTTATCCATTAACTTTTTAAATTCACTATTATGAAACTCCTTGCCTAAGTCCGTTTGAATATTATGTACAGGGTGTTTCATCTCCGACAAAATTTTCTCCAGTCGCAACATCTTTTGCTGTTTTCCTTTTAATGGGCTTCAACCATAAATATTTACTAAATACATTTATAACTACAAGAATATAGCGATATCCTTTATTAATCTTAGCGTAGGGAATCATTTCTACCAAATCGGCCTGAATTAAATCATTTAACCTTTTAACTATAACACGTCTCCTCTTAAATTTTTTTCTTGCTGGTTTATGTATTTCGTTTACGATTACTTCTTTAATATTAGACATTTTTCTCTAAAGGGCATTGCAACACAATCTCCACATATAAGGAAACCAATTGGCCCCGAAAACGAATAATGTCTCCTTTATTTATATTTTTCCCGATTAGATCACTTGATTTTAAAGTTTTTAATCTGAATGAGACTGAATAATTAGTTGGTGAAATTTCTATACTTTCTATTTTTCCAGATATTGGAAAGATATATTCTTCTTTCGTATTTTCCAATATGTAATAGCTATGTTTTTTGGATTTATTTTCAACACCTTTATTTATTATGCATTTACTGTGATGTAATGAAGGTTCACATATATAGAACGCCGATGTGTTAGGTGATGATGTTATAACTGGCATCTGTGGATTGGTCACTGACTGGTAAGGTGCTGCCCTTAAAATGTGTCTACCAAATTTATCGATAGGCCTGTTTTCATGACAATACTCGTAGTTAACAATTAAATGACAAGAGCTGTGGAATATTATTTATTTTATAATTTTCGCTTCTCGTAGTTCTTCAATTATTGAAATAATTTCATTATTATGTTTATCATTTCCAGCGGCTTCTGATGCAAGCAATAATCTTAACCAATCTATAAGTTCATTTGGATCATCAAAATATACATAATCTACTTTCCTATCGGACAGATTTAACAGCCCACCTTTCGTATAATGCTTAAGAGATTGTGTCTTTCGTAACGGTCTAGTAGGTGGTGTAGGTTTAGAAAATGTTGTTTGGATAGACCCAGTCTTTAGAATCCCTTTTTTCACCAAAACCGGTTTGATTATTGTCCTGTACTTTTCTGATTGAGAACCTTATATTTGTTCATCGGGGCTATAATGTCTGCGATAAGCATTGGATTTAGTTAAAATGTCAATATAATTATCCAAATCTGTTTGTTTGTAACCCGTTGGCTCTTTTTTAAATAATAATTCATATAAGCCTGGAGTTCCGATGTATTTCACTTTGCCGATTAACAAATCTTTACCAATAATTTCCAAATTTAAATTACCGATTTTGAATTTTTCCGTTTCTATATCATGTTTTACACCATACTGACGATCATTGTCTGTCTCATCTCCTCTAACAGACAAATCTATGTACTGTCTTGGAAGAGGATCGTAAGCTTCTAAGTCATTATAAGCACGAGTGTTGGAAAGGTCTCGTAGAAAAAGACGACTTCGCTCCACCTCTTGCTTAATTAAGTCATCGCTATTTTGTTCGTCAGCAATTGATTCTGGCTCGTTCTGATATGTGTCTTCCAGAAAACTTGGTATATTCATTGGTAAATATTTACTGTAGATATTAAGACTCTCTCTTTTTGGTGTAGAAGTGGGTGATTCCGTTTTAACATTGGTGGGCTCTTGTTTGATTTGTAAATCGGTTTTAATAGTTGATAGTAATTTTTGAAGTGATTCTGTTATTGGTTTATATCCCTTTTCTAATTGGGACTGCGACTGGGCAATGTCTGATTTTAAACTTTGGTATTTTTCTCTCACTGATTTTCTGGTTTTAACCAGTTGGCGAGCTAACTCTTTATTCATGGCTTATATGCAAATGATAAACATCGAAGACTACGGTTTTATTTATAGTTTAAAGGATAATGAAAGCATCAAATCCTTTTCTATAGCGCCCCGACCTCAAGGCACAATCTTTATCTATAACCAGGAAACCATATTTTTCTTTCCAACATTCTCCACATAGGTCTTTAAATTGTTGAAACGACATATCTACATTAACGTGGTCATCGTGGATATGTTTTAGGTTGGTAACATCCTGCTTAAAAAGTATTATAAAATTACAATTATCGCGAATTAGTTGTTTGGGTATTGAGGAATATGTCTGACATAAGTAAAAACAATCTGTTCCTCTGTGTCTACCGAAACAGAAATAATCCCTCATAACGCTTTGATTACAACAAACTACGTCATCAAAAATTATAACAGAATTAGGTTTTATATCGCTGGGAGCAATTACTTCAGAACCATCACAGTATTCATAAAATCCTATTTCTTTTATGGGTTGCAGAAGCTGTTTCAGATATTCATATTTTGGCTGATATAGTGATTTCGAGTACAAGTAGACATTTTCAAATCTTAAACCGTTTGAGTGTTCCAATAAACTTATTATCGTATTAGTTTTTCCACAACCAGAAGGTCCAACAATTAACCCTCGTTTAGAGGAACCTCCGAAAAGTGGTCCGTGTTTTCTAAAAGTATTTGGAGAAATCTTTTTATGTTCAACAACCGGCAGAGATGTTGGTTGTTTCTCGATCTTCATCGTAAAAGTAAATTTGAGATACTGAACTATTTCACAACTGTAAAACTGTTTATAATGCCGTGAAGTGGAAAAATATTCAGTTCCTTGAAGTTATTGCATCAGACTATATATATAAATGCTTGTACACAACTCTTCAGTTAATAATCGTAGACGAGCAGGTGTTAAGCGAGGTTCTGGATACCTTAATAAACTTATAAATAAGCTTCCTTTTGAACTACATATTCCAGGCTATAATTTTTGTGGACCTGGTACAAAACTAGAAAAGAGGATTGCTAGGGGTGATAAACCGATAAATTTGCTTGATGCTACATGTTTTTCTCACGACAAAATTTACCAAAGTTATAAAGATTTAAAACATCGACACAAAGCCGATAAAGAATTAGCCGAAATGGCATTTGAACGTTTTAAAGCCTCCGACTCATCGCTTGGAGAAAAAATAGCTTCGTTAGGTATAACAGCCGCAATGAAAGCAAAAACCAAATTAGGAATGGGACTGAAAAAAATCGCTAAACGTAAAAGAGGCCGTGGTTTAAGGCGTAACGTTCTTAGTTTTACTCAAGCAGTACAACGAGCAAGAAGGAGCATTATAAATAAACCTTCTAGTAATATTATTGATATGACGAAGCAGGCTCTTTCTTCGATAGGAAAAAAAAATAGCTAAACCAAAAAGGCGTATTATACCAATTCCTAAAACAGGGGGATTTCTTCCTCTTATTCCTTTATTTGCTGCTTTAGGCGCTCTCGGGAGCATAGGAGGAGGGGCTGCAGGCATAGCAAAAGCTGTGAATGATGCAAAAGCGGCCAAAGAAAAGCTGGAAGAAGATAAACGTCACAATTTGGCAATGGAACGCTTGCTGTTGGAAAAGGGTTATACCTACGACCGTATAGAAAAGGAATGGGATTGTATCTAGCTCCATATAAAAAAAACTTCCAGTGAAGCTACCTAGCCATGCGTTAACTAACATAGAATTAATAAAGTTCGCTAAAAAATTACGTATCCCGAATTTTAAGGGAGTGTTTATGAAAGACAAGCTTCCATTAAAAATAAAAAGAAACGAATGTGATATTATGAACATGGATATTTTGTCAGGACTGGGCACTCATTGAAAAGCCTCCAAATGCACTGATAAAGTATTTTTATAGCGATGGTAGCAAAAATACAATCAAATATAATCACGATAAAATGCAAAATGATAATTCTATTAGATGTGGGCACTTATGTTTACAGTTTTTATATAGTACTGTTATTAAATAATTTTTTTATCAGATAGAGACGAGCAAAAACGTATCAAAGGACAGCATACTGTTTAATTTTACATGATAAATTGTTTAGCTATAATCCTCTAACTAAAAAAGTTCATCGACTATAGAGTACGCATGCGCTGCTTAATATTAATATCAAAACTCATAACAAAGTACCCAGTATGATGAGTACATTGCAGCAGCGATTTACAAAGCACCAGAAGAACCTTAAAGAGTAGAGAATATTTAATAAAATATGCTGCTTAAAGCAGCAAATGATAAAAGAGTTTGCAAATTTTCGTCTATAAAAATGATATTTGTATTAAATGTACAAGGCTTTCGACTAGAAAACAACAGATTTCTTCCCAAAGAGCTTGCGGGTTTCGATGGATCAAAGATTTTTCATTTCGTATTTAAACCACCGTTTGATATGGAGCTGTTACCACCAGAAGCGCACCTTCAAAATACATTGCTAATTGATAGTCACCACTGCATTGAGTGGAGTACAGGTTTTACACCTGTCCACAATATGAAAAATATTATAACACATTTAACTAATAAATATGATACAATTTACGTGAAAGGGCGAGAGCAGTTTTTATACCTGAAACAATTCATATCCAAGCCTGTTGTGGAGTTAGAAGAGCATCCTGCATTGTCTGCTACAGAGCCAAAATGTTTATTTCATACTAAAGATAATTGTTATTGCGCATTACCAAACATATATTTTATTTATGAAAATGTTATGATCTCGTAGAATTTTAATAAAAACTTATATATTCATTATATTTTTATTTGTATATAACCCAACACTTATTAAGCAATTCTATTTTAGGAATTAATTAGGTCAGGTTCTGCCTAATGACCGATCGCGACTTGTTTTAACAAGTTCTTAAAAATCGTCATTATTGTCATAAATTGACACATTTGTTGATCGTGATTTATCAACCGGTTTGACAAGTTCATAAAACCGGTTGTACCAGATGTTCACGATTCATCAACCTGTTTGTATCTACCGGTGGTGGGGGTAGAGTAGTATAAGCTATAAGACTCATATTAAAATTTAACTGATGTTATACCAATCGAAATAAAACCGAGACCAGTACAGTTTTAGAACAACAATATGTGGATGGCATATGTGAATGAAGTGGAAATAAAAGATCTCGAAAGTGGTGTTCGAAATTTACATCAGACTTTCTCAAATCTCCAGTTTGATGCAGCTCACGAAGCCATCTACGGAATGGGGAATTATTTTTCTCCAGAATACTGTGACAAATTAGCTTGAGGACTATGGAAAGGCGGTAGAATTATGTGATGATTATTTAGAAAGCAATTGTACCATAGATGAGCTTATCAATGGTCTTATAGATTTGGACATGATGAAGATACTTCATAAAATTAAACACTTACTGGAGAGCCGTCTAGCCAGTAAAATTCCTGAATGCGAATGGGAATCTGATGACGATGTAGAAATGACACCAATAAGCTAGTAGTATTATTTAATAAATGATATTATCATGAAATAGTTTTATTATTCCATATAAATTATGTATATACCATCAAAATTAATCAGTTTGTCTATAGAAGCAATAATGAACGCTTCGCAGTTAATAGTCTTGCAAACCATTTTGAAAAGTTCGCTAATTATACAGCGACCTTATAACTCAAAAGAGGTGTTTATTTGCTTTGATTATGATGGAACGGGTAATGATAGTCGACCCTTTAAATGGAAAAGAATGAAACCTTATACACATGGTTATCAAGAAATGTTCAAATCTTCTATACCAACGTACCATTATACTATATATACCATATACCGTAAATATATACCATATACCGTAAATAGTACCATTTACAAATTACGAATAAGAAGGAGTAATGGCGTAATACAAGACTCTGATTGGCTGGAGCTTTGTAGTAAATCCCCTACTTCTAATAATAACACCATAAATATTGAAAGCAACAGAGGATACGACGTAAATACCTTCCTGATATGGTACATAGCAGTGACTTGCTCAATACTGGTAATCATTACTTGTTTTCGAGAATTATGGCTCAAGAATTGCATTGTTTAACTTGTGAGTTAACTTGTAAGGAACGGGAAGTAATAATTTTCCACCAGAACGGCAAATATTTGTACAATTTTACCGAAAAAGAGCTCCAGTACTTCCCACTACAATATCTGATGGAAAATGTCCGACCCATGGAACTTTTATATGCCTGGAATATACTTCCAGTGCATTATACAGAAATATTTGAGTTGCAAATACAACTGCCCTGCTTTGTACACTACAATCGCCCAGATTGGTCATCACATATAGATGGCCCACCACAACCACAGTCTAGATGCTCTCTTTGTAGATGGGGTTTACAAAAATCTCAACAAATATTTTGCAAAACAATGAAAAACTAAAGAACTTAAAAAATATATTTTATTTTTCTAATTGTATCCGCATTAAAAATTTATTTAAGGAAGTAATAAAAACCGATAAGAATATATACAATATGTTTATTATATATATTTACAAGTCAAATAAACTTAAATCAAAATCCCAATTTGTTTCATCCTGTCCCTGCTTATCCTCACTTAGCAACAGTTTTGCTGCCTCCAGCAAAGCATCCAAATTTCTTTCTGCTGTCCCCAGGCCAAAGTATGAGTACCATCAGATTTAACATATCTTTTGTCATCAGTTGCCGAAAGTGCCACTTTATTTTTGAATTCGGTGTGAACAGTGTGTAAAGTTGATGTAAAAATTTGCATTTTACGGAATATGGTCCCACCGTTTTCAACAATTTGTACATAGTCGGTAAAATCCAGCTCATGTTTAATTACACTTTTAGAAATACCTTTTGCTTTTTTCGTGACGTCACCTGCTTTTACACAGTATGCCTTGGCGCCTGTACCGTAAAAACTTTCTATGGGCCTTCCTCCGTACTCATCCTTCATCCTCCCAACCGCCGATTTTGTAATGGGCATATTGTGAACATTAGGGTTTGGATAATTTGAAGTATCGAAATATCCAATGTTTTGCCTTATATCCTCATATACATTTTCTGTAAACACCTCTAATATAAGAGAGTCTGTGTCCGTATAAAGTACAGTTGCATTGTCGACATACATAGGTTTGATGTAATCATACAGGAAATCATATATTATTGTTTTCGAAATGTCCAAGATTGAAAATCCCACGTAAAGTGGTTTATCGTATACAACTTTTAACTTTTGTAATTGAACAGCCACCAAGTTTTCGTCAAATATTAAGCAAGATTTAAAATATGGAAGGGCTATTAGTGCTCGTGCGCCAGTAGAACCTTTTTTATTTTCCCAGCACGCACATAGTTTAATATTTTGTCTTTTGTCAACGTTTTCCATTGTTTTGCCAAAAATTGAGTTCACCATTAGTTTGAACAGATCCTTTTCAAATTCATTTTTGAACGTATTCCGTAGTCTAGTGTTTAAATCTATATATGATCCCAACCATGTTGACTGTGAAAACTCCAACACCCTGTGAATTTTCATAAGCTTTAATCTATATTTTAAGTACTGTTTCAGATTCCTGTAGTGAATTACATATTTACACCTATCGTTTAAATTTGGTATCAGTTTAGGTGTTTCACTGTTTGGTGGTATCATACTCTCAGGTCCTAGAGGGAGATCATTATGAGTGTCATGAAGATGTGCTGGATTATTGATAAGTCCACTTCCAAGACATAACCTTTATGTGCATCATCATTTATAACTGAAACAATTAAGTTTTCAATCTCATGTTTCTCGAGCCATCGAAATTCTCCAGTTGGTAAGGGCTGTTTAATTGCTGCACCGTACAAGTTTGTAGCATCTAAATACATAATATAGGATGTCGGTTTCAGAGGATCATAATTAGGAATAAACTTGTTTTTAGCCATAGCTTTTCTTTTGCTACACTGAGCAACACCACCACGTATTCCTCTTCTAAAAAAATGCACAGAATCTATATCGGTTAACAGTTCTAATTCTACTCCAGTACAGTGTAACATGGCTTCCCAACTCAAAGATGGCTCTGTTATATAGTGACAAGGATCTAACTTATATTGTTCCAAACTTTTCTGAAATTTTCAGAAACATCGCTAACAAAAGAACATCAGATTTTAGGTATATGTCCGCGTATTCTCCCAAAGTTTTGCAATTAAAGATGTTCCATATTTTGTTAGCTCGACAATAATCCTCTTCTGAAAGGGATTCCATAGTCATACTATTATAAAATTTATTGATTGGTGGTAGATTGGGATCTTCTAGTTTGTCAAAGCTCTCCACATAGTCATAAGGAAACACACCCTTTCTTCTTATTAAATTGAACTCATCATTTTTAAAGTATTTCCTGGTCTCCACACATTGCTCAGATGTTAAGGTCTTACATAATTTATCCAGTCCTTTAGCTAGGAAACGAAAAGAGTCCACAAATTTCAATTTTATATATGTATGTATTTGGCTTCTTAGGGTCTGCAGACTTTTCCACAACTTCTTGATAAATAAATGACTATCATAGTTTGAAAGGTTGTGAAAAAAAACCGGAATAAATTTCCCCACTTTATAATTCAAGTTGCATTTTTGATGTGCAGCACCACGAAAACGTCCCGTTAGATGACAGTGGTCTCGTGTTATTATGTCTTCTGATTTAAAGATTTTGTTGCAAATATGACAGGTTGTGGCATTCTTAAAATCTGTTTTTTCTTGTTCTACTGACTTTCTAGTTCACTCTTGTGAACTAATTCTCCATATTTGTTTATCTTTAGATCAGTAGATGGTATCTTGACACAAACATGATTGCAGTTATTGTCTTGGTGGACTTTTAAATTTTCAATTTTTATGAACGATTGCAGGCATCCATCGCAAATGTGTAAAGCTCCATCGTGCAGAGATTTCTGTTTCGAAACTAATTTTGACAGATTTTTAATTAGGCAGTAATGATTATTGCCTGAATCATCAGAGACAAGCAATAAATTAACATGTGTCGGTTTGCGGCATTTGGTGAAATGTAGAGGTCCAACTACTTCGGTAACAGTTTTTCCATCTTTAAATTCCGATTCCAATCCAAACACATTCACAGATATATTGTTATTTCTTCAAATTTGGTGATGTCTTTTAATTTTACAGGGAAATCTATACCGGTGAAATTAAGTAAAGTATCGTAATGCGGATATGAACTTGTTGCTGTAGGATTACTATTTGCGGAGAAAATAGCCGCATTAATTGACCAAGCAAAACACGCATTGTCCTTATTTTGGATATTTAAAACTGCTTTTTTATTTTCAATACATCTCGGTAATTTAATATAGGTTGCCGCTGACATTGGGGTAAACTTGTTTATATTGACATCTAGGAACATGATATGTTTTAATGTCCATCCTGAGTCTTTCATCTGGAATTCAGATGCTTGAGAAGTCATTTCTTCTATAAATTCCTCGAACATTTTTTGTAGATCAGTTGATCGAGTCACTACTTTATTCTTAGTATTGAAGGACTTGATATCACTCATTTCTTTCTCAGGTATTACATAAAGCCCAAATACCTCAAAATTAATTTTGAACGTTGTATGCTCCTGTAAATATTTTATAATTATGTTTTCTATTTTTGGCTTCACCTCATCCATAAATATTTTATAATCGATGTGAGTTTTAGTACTACTGAATCTGTAAGTAGCTATTCTGTTCTTGAAAGCATGTTGCAGTTTTGTAACTCCATCTGCCAAGGTCTCAATTACAGCTTGATTAACCCTCTTTCTATTGAGACTTGACGAATAACCAGCACCATTTGTAGAAGGTAGTGAATTTTTTAAAACCGAACAGTTATTCTGAATATGTCTGTTTAAGTTAAATAATGTTGAAAAATTTTTTCCACAATGTTCACAAATAATATTGTCTAAATTTGTTTTTTTATTTGATAGTCCTCCAGCACGCTGTTTATGATGCAAAACCGGATTATACTCGCGAACATGTTGAGTTAAATTGTACTTATTTGAAAAAGCTTTATTACAATACTCGCACTGCATTGTGAATTAAAACTGAGGGTTGATGCATATTGCTTCGTTTTATATCCTAAACACACGTAATATTTCACATCCTGTTTTGTTGAATCATACTGGTTATGCAATTTCTTAGTACTAATCTTGGAAATATTTAATTGGGAAATTTACATAATTATAGGTTGCGAGTATAATAATCATCTCGCTCAATGCATTCAAATTGCATCCTAATTATATATCATATCAATTTACTTCATAGTAATCTTCTATATCATAGTAATTTATTGATGGCAATTCCAACATCGGCGCCCGTTAAAATATATAAATAATCTGTACATAAACATAAAACACATCACAGAAATGACATATTGAATGAACTCAATTATTGTAATATGTGAACCATTACGTCTCCTGTAATAATGCAATTAAAATTTCAAATTTATTTACTGGTCGCAATTTCTTAATCCTTATCTTGGAAATATTTAATTGGGAAATTTGCATAATGCGGGTATAATAATCATCTCGCTGAATGCATTCACATTACATTCCAATTATATATCATATCAATTTACTTCATAGTAAGCTTTTATATCAGTAATTTATCGATGGTAATTTCAACACCGGGGCCCGTATCTTCAATTATTTATTTATACTGGTTGCAATTTCTTAATCCTTATCTTGGAAATATTTAACTGCGAAATTTGCATAATTATAGGCTGCGGGTATAATAATTATCTCGCTGAATGCATTCACATTACATCCCAATTATATATCATATCAGTTTACTTCATAGTAAGCTTTTATATCAGTAATTCGATAGATGGTAATTGGTAGCAGGTGCTTTCCAACACCGGGGGCCCGCATCTTCAATTATTTATTTATTNATACATATTGAATGAACTCAATTATTGTAATATGCGAACCATTACGTCTCCTGTAATAATGCAATTAAAATTTCAAATTTATTTACTGGTAGCAATTTCTTAATCCTTATCTTGGAAATATTTAATTGGGAAATTTGCATAATGCGGGTATAATAATCATCTCGCTGAATGCATTCACATTACATTCCAATTATATATCATATCAATTTACTTCATAGTAAGCTTTTATATCAGTAATTTATCGATGGTAATTTCAACACCGGGGCCCGTATCTTCAATTATTTATTTATACTGGTTGCAATTTCTTAATCCTTATCTTGGAAATATTTAACTGCGAAATTTGCATAATTATAGGCTGCGGGTATAATAATTATCTCGCTGAATGCATTCACATTACATCCCAATTATATATCATATCAGTTTACTTCATAGTAAGCTTTTATATCAGTAATTCGATAGATGGTAATTGGTAGCAGGTGCTTTCCAACACCGGGGGCCCGCATCTTCAATTATTTATTTATTTATTGGCTATGAGAGTTCTGTGACAGTCGCATGAGGCCTAAAAGTCAATGATCTTTCTGGCCATGACAGAGCTGTGCAGAGCATGAAGAATGAAGGCACCTTGAGGCAGGCATGTGCTTTCCAACACGCCTGCAATTTAAAATATTTATTTATTGGCTATGAGAGTTTTGTGACGACAGAGTCTAAAGGTCAATGATCTTTCTGGCCATGACAGAGCTGTGCAGAGCATGAAGAATGAAGAGACCTTGAGGCAGGCAGGTGCTTTCCAACACGCCGGCAATTTAAATTATTTATTGCTTGACTATGAGAGTTCTGTGACAGAGTCTAAAGGTCAATGATCTTTCTGCCTATGACAGAGCTGTGCAGAGCATGAAGAATGAGGAGACCTTGACCCCACGGTCAACGACCTTCGGTCGTCTGGGGTCAAGGTCTCCTCATGCCTCATGCTCTGCTCAGCTCTGTCATTTATACACTACTTGTGATCTTTGTTGGGTTTTGGGATAAGGATTATGTTTGCTGTTTTCCAGCGGATAGGGAAGTGTCTTAGTCTGAGTGTTGCGTTTTTATGTTTAGTAGGGCCATGAGGCCCTTGTGTGGTAGTCGTTTAGGTGTCGTGTTATGTATATTGTCGGGTCCGGGGGCTTTTCTGTTTTTAAGTCTGCGTATTGTCAGTCTTAGTTCGTCAGGTGTTGCGGGGGGGATTATGTCATTGTCTGGCTCTCTGTCGACGCGTCGGGCCGCGCGCTCAGCCACTATCTCGAATTCCTCGTCTTCGTCGGGCAACTGAGGCAGTCTACATTGCAGTTCCAGGCTGTCGGCGAAAGCCTCGGTCTTTTCCTGGTTCGTGTAAACCACCCCCATACTACCGTGGATTGGAGGAATTTTAAGGCGAGCGGTCTGTCGCAAGGCCCTTTGCGTTTTCCAGAGGCTGTTGCCCTGTGGATCCAGTGACTCCAGGTCCTTAGCCCAGTTGTCCTGGGCCAGTTCACTCAGAGCCACCTTCACCCTTCTGTTAAGTACGTTTAAGTCATGTCTGTATCGGGAGAGGCGGGTGCGGGTGGCAAGCCGTTTCGCACGTCGTCTGTCACGTATTAAGTTTTTTATGTCATCGGGGAGGGTGCCCCGGGAGTTTGTCAGTCGGAGGACAATAGTCTCCGTCGTAGTCTGAGTCAGGGCGTTTTTAATGTCAGTCTCAAGGGAGAGGATTGCCGCCTCCAGATCATGGGTGGTTTCGATGACTGGGAGCGCCATGTTTCCTTGCATTACTGTTCGGAAACGCTCCCAGTCAGTGAACCTCCTCGTGAAGGTGCCTTCATATCTCTGTCTTCGCCCCAGATCCAGAAATATTGGATTGTGGGCGGAAGACCCTTCGTATTGGGTGGATATTTGGGCATTTAACGGTATAGATTTTAAGAGGGCAATGTC